>NC_054831.1:98406453-98707286 GCF_018345385.1 Vulpes lagopus | reverse complement strand
GCTGGAAAATAATGAGGCAAATTTTCAAGTAGTCGAATATGTTACGGTTTGTGAGCTTTTTGTTCTTATGGTGTTGAAATTGAATCAGACTCATTTTTTAGCTTCCTGTAACATGTAAAGAAATAATTATTACTAAGTTATTCTAAAGTCCCAGAAAAGAAAATAGGCAGTTGTAGAGTATTCTCATAGTAATATGGGATTTAGCTTTCAAATCCAATTTTTCTTTTGCTTTCTATGCCTGCCACCCACTCTGATTCTACCTTTTCACCTACATCACTGTCTCTCTCTCACTCTTAGAGAGACCCTCTCCTTCATTCAGTCATTGACAATGAATAGTTAATAAGCTATTATTGAGAAGTTATTGGACAATTAATAATTATTAACCATGTTTATAAAGCTCCCTTCAAAATTTTTTAAGTGCTTCCAAATTATTTTGATTTCCTGGTACATGTTCATCTCTTTAGAGATACAAAGATGACTGACATCCTGCACTCACAATGCTAAAGTCTAGTAGTAAAAATAAAAATATGTAGCACAAATGACCAAACTGTAAATCAGAAAATAGGAAGCACATGCTCTTCTCCACTCAGAGTTGCTTGAAGCAAGGTCCTCTGATTCCTCTTGATTCCCAATATCTGGCTCCGTGGTTGGCAAAGGGATTGTTGACTGAATGAAGAGCTCTAAGAAAACTGTCATTGTTTCTATCCTGTGTGTATCATCAACTGTGCTGGAAGCCTGAGGTAAGGCAATAAAGATAACTGACCAGGTCCCCACCCTCATGGTGCTGAAACTCTAATGGGAGGAACATCCACTAGCATGGAAGCAAACAAGAAAACAACATTTTCACAGATTTAATCAGTGCCAGGAAGGAAGTACAAGAAAATGGGTTAAGGAGTGATGGGAGGTGAATAGAAATAGAGGGTGAATAAATCAGGAAATCAGAAGACTATCCAACTTGCGAAAGATCTGCAAAATGCGAAGGAGCCAGCCATGGGAAGAAGTAGGTAAGGAGCATTTGAGGCTAAGAGAGCTGTAATGGTAAAAGCCCTCAGTCGTAGAAGTTTGGAGAGGGAATCGTAGGAGGACAAGAGTGGACCAGGAGGAAAGGAACCCCAGTAAGACACAAAAGGTCTTTCTTTGGTCTAAAAGATGACGGTGGAGATGGAAAGATACTGGGAAGTTTGAGATGGATCATGAGATATGAATTTCTCTCCTTCTACTGTCTTGCAATAGAATTTCAATTGCTTCCTGTCTTCTAAGAACTCTTTACATTTTTCTTATTTTCCAGTGCACTTATGGATTTAGTCAGTCTTTGGGGGAAAAAAAACCCAGAAATACCAAGTCTTTTCTAATATTTCAAAGAATGTCACCTAGAAGGGAAATAAGACTTCACCCCATGTACATGGAACACTTCTAAGTAAGCAAAGTTCGAATTTAAAGTTTTATTTTCTGAATTTTATCCTCTTTTTTGATGAGTATCTTAGCTTGGGTTCCTTAGAAAATAGAGAGGGAAACAAAGACCAAGTTCTTAGGGAATCTGATCCAGGGAGGAGGTATGGGGGGCAGTGAGATGAAGCTGAAAGCTGAGAGAAGACATGAAGACATGAAAGATGTGAAGGTGGTGGCTACTGCAGAAGAAACTGGCTGCTCCATTCACAAGACCTCCTGAGGGGTCACCTGAAACGCATTTCAGGACCATCTGAGGGGAGGAGGGAACACTCACTCAGCATCTGGTTTCTTATTTCAGCCCAGAAGACCTTAAACTCCTTCCACTTCTGAGTTCCTTGCAGGGCCTCCCCCACTGGACCCCCATCCCCTAAATAGCATAGCATCAGTAGGGAAGCAGCGTCAGTAGGGAAGCCCCTGCACAGGAAGCTAGAGGCTTGAGGTGAAGTGTGGTCATGCTGCATCTGCACAGACCTGGTTCCACAGCAGCGAATGGTATAAGATCAGTTGATGCCACAAGAATCTGATGAAGTATCTAAAAGTCTCTTAGTCTTTTGAATTTTCAGAGTCCTTCCTAAAGATCATGAAGTAATTAAACTTCCACGTCAGGGTAAGATGGGCAAACATTCATATTTTATGCAGTGTCAATTTTAAAATATACACTTCATATCCCCCTTGTCAGCACCTTATGCTTCCCCTTCATGAGTGTGTGCGTGCATGTGTGTGTGTTTGTATGCATTATTTCTTTCCAAGATGACCCTGATGCTTCTTGTGTGTGGGTACAAGGTATAGAGCAGTCTAGCCTTCAAGTTTCTCAAGAGATGACTTTTTGAGATGTATTTTTAATTTTTATTTTTATTTATTTTTTTTTTTAAAGGTTTTTTTTTTTTTTTTTTTAAATTTTTATTTATTTATGATAGGCACACAGTGAGAGAGAGAGAGGCAGAGACACAGGCAGAGGGAGAAGCAGGCTCCATGCACCGGGAGCCCGACGTGGGATTCGATCCCGGGTCTCCAGGATCGCGCCCCGGGCCAAAGGCAGGCGCCAAACCGCCGCGCCACCCAGGGATCCCCTGTATTTTTAATTTTTAAAAAAATTTTTTAAAGATTTTATTTATTTGAGAGAGAGCACAAGCAGTCATGGGGTGGGGAGAGGCAGAAGGAGAGGGAGAAACAGACTCCCCACTGAGCACGGAGCCCCAAAACACAGGGTTCCGATCCCAGGACCCTGGGATTATGACCTGAGCTGAAGGCAAATGCTTAAAGGACTGAGCCACCCAGGTGCCCCTGAGAGGTATTTTTTAATTTTTTATTCTTTATTTTTTAAAATATTGTATTTATTTATTCATGTGAAACAGAGAGGCAAACACACTGGCAGAGAGAGAAGCAGGCTCTCCACAGGGAGCCGGATGCGGGACTCAATCCCAGGACCCCAGGATCACGACCTGAGTTGAAGACACTCAACCACTGAGCCACCCAGGCATCCCAAGAGGTATTTCTTTAATGTAAAGTTGTTTTTAATTCCTCTAAATGTGAGTTGAAGAAAATTATTTTAAGGTAATGTTATGCTCGAAGATATTATTCCTACACCAATTGATGACCATTTTGGTACAAAGCAGGTGATATTTTCAAGCCACAACTGTCTGGCACCAGAATAATTTAGGGTAGTCAATGTGATTGGCTGAGTGTTCCAACAATAGGGGCAGATACAGATTAAAGCTTTCTTATCCCAGTTGATGCTGCCAGCAATCTTTCTACAGATTAAGTTGATTCCATTACCACAATAACTGAGGGTGTGTTAAAGGTTGGACAAGTTCATTACCTCAAGGATTCCACTCTAGAAGGGATGCTGAAGTATCATGGGAATCATTTAGCTTGTTTACACATCAAAACAACTCTTTATAATATGGAAAAATGTAAACAGGCCCCTCTTCTATGCAGCCCATGTAAGAAATTCCTTATTTTGTATCTACCCATAGAAATTTGCTCACGATAAATTTGTCATGTTTTTTTTTCCCCATTACCATCTAAGGAAAGTAAATTTTGGTATTTAGAAGAACTTCTACTTGTTAAACAGAAGAAAACTTTTGTCCTTCATAGAATGGCCTTTGATGTTACTGCAGGCAGTTTAAACCAGTGAGTGGAAGTATCAGAGTTTGAAGTTAGAGCTGTTACTAACTAAATTGTTCTGCCTAAGAAAGGTAAAGAGGGATTAAGAATTTTAGGAAGAGATCTAGAAAATGTGAGGCAGGGGCAAGAAGGTAGAGCACAGATGGGAAAGCAGAGAGAGAGGGAAGAAACCTGGTGGCTGTGAGGATGGGAAGACCAAGCTGCACTCACTGAGCTTGGGGTGTAATGAGTGAGACAGCCAGCACTGTGCACTGCAAATACCCTCCCCAGGACCTCCTGTGTGGCCTTGGCAATATTTCAGGGTGCCCTAGTGCTCTCACTGAAGTGAATTTTTACTTGGGAGAAAGTAAAACAAAAAAAGTGGATGAAAGAAAGGAAAAGAAAAAAAGGAGGGAGAGAGGGAGGAGGAAGAAAGGAAGGAAGGAAGGAAGGAAGGAAGGAAGGAAGGAAGGAAGGAAGGAAGGGAGGAAGGAAGGAAGGAAGGAAGGAAGGAAGGAAGGAAGGAAGGAAGGAAAGGAAAGGAGAGGAGAGGAGAGGAAAGGAGAGGAAAGGAAATGGGAGGGGAGGGGAGGGGAAGAAAGAGAATATCTAATTTGTAAGATCTAATGATATAACTTCATCTGTAAAGGAAAGAATACCATTCCTCCCACCCTTTTGGTCATTTGTCAAGACTTTTTGGTTCATACTACAAAGAATAGGGCCTCCTTGAAGCAATTGGGCATATTTTCATTGTGCAGGCTATGGGATAAACATGAGTTAGCCTACTCCATTCTAAGAAATAGAAATATGCCTTACATAAAACACCTAAAGTGAGGGTTAAAATAACTAATGTTTTCTGCATTATCGATTTCTATTCTGTATGCTTTCTTACCATTCAAACTACTGTGACAGATTATTTGCCACATGGCCACAATTAGTCCCCTTCCTGTATTTATACCCATTTATAACACAGCTGCCTAGCTGGGCTGGACTTGTTACTCAGTTTAACTACTATAATACATAAGAAGTGATATACCAAGTTTGAACAAAAACACAGAAGACCTTAAGTACAGCCTCTATTAGTTAGAGAGGGCTGCCAAAAGACAGGCTGGCTAAAACAGCAGAAATTTATTTTCTCCCAGTTCCGGAGGCTAGGAGTACAGAATGAGGGTGCTGCTAGGTTTGCTTTCTTCTGAGGCCTCTCTCCTTGGCTGGCAGAGAACTGGCCTCTTGCTGTGTCCTCATATGCGTGTGTATGCCTAGTGTCTCTCTGTGTGTCCAAATTTCCTCTTCTGATGAGAACATCAGTCAGATGGAATTAATGTCCACCCTCTCAGCTTCATTAAAGATCCTATCTCCAAATACAATCACAACCTGAGATAACTGGGAGTTAGGGCTTCAACAGAGGAATCTAGAGAGAACCTAATTAAACTCATTATTCATCCATCATTCTCTTAAGACTCCACCACCACCAGTGGAACAAACCCAGGCCAACTTTATAGATGGCCAGCCAATACCCAGAGGTGACCTGCACCTCATCACAAAAACATGAGAATATCCAGTTGGGATCCAAAAACTATCCAGCTGAACCCATTCTAATCTGCAGAACTGTATAACTAAATAAGTGTTTGCTAAATAAATGGTTGCTGCTCCAAGCTCTAGGTTTAGAGGTGTGTTTTTTTTTTTTAACAAGTTTCTTTTATTAAGAACAATAGAGGAAAGAATGGATATTTTTGCAGGCAACCAGTGATTACTCACATTGTGTCCTATAAGTAAAATGCAAGAATTCTTGCTTAATTTTTCAGATTCTTCTGTACTTAACTCTATGGCTAGTCTCATTTCTTTTTTTTTAATATTTTTTATTAATTTTTTTATAAATTTATTTTTTATTGGTGTTCAATTTGCCAACATATAGAATAACACCCAATGCTCATCCCGTCAAGTGCCCCCCTTGGTGCCCATCACCCAGTCACCCCACCCCCCGCCCACCTCCCCTTCTACCACCCCTAGTTCGTTTCCCAGAGTTAGGAGTCTTTCATGTTCTGTTAGAGGTGGTTTTTAATTAATTTATTTATTTACTCATTTGTTTACTTATTTATTAATTATTTAAATTATTTATTTTATTTATTAAACATTAATTACACTTATTAATGGAGACACCAACCATATAATTAAAGTGTTTCAAGGACCTACTTTATACATAGCTCTAGCAGTCAGAATTATTTGGTTGCAGCCAACAGAAACCATCTCGGGTTAACTTTAGTATTCAGAAACTCACTGGGGAAAAAACAGGCTAACAAAATCAATGGGAAAGCTTGCAAATAGAAACATAAGTAGCACTGAAATCTAGAGAACAAGAACTTTTCTATTGTTTTGTCAGAGTGCTCTGCTGGCATTAAAATTAAAAAAAAAAAATTCTGTGCCACCAACCTAATATCCCAAGTTTCAGGAGAAAGTATCACTGGCTGAGCCTGGGTCGCACACTAAAAAATTGTCAACCAAATGCACAGGATACAACAGGCTTACCCCACACTAAGCTTCCATAGCTCTAAGAAAGGATACAGCACATGGCAACACCAGGCACTGGACACCCCACACACATCTTCCAATGTCCACATCACTACATTGGACATGATTACTACTAGTCCTAACCATGAGTGTGAATCACACAAGTGCAAGAAAACTGAAGGTCTAGGGTCCCTTGGCTGAAATATCTTGCTAGTTTCCTGTCACTGGGGGACTAATGGAGAGGTTGCCTACCTTCCTTTCTTTTGTGCAGCTATAAATCCAAAATTACAAGTTAGACAATAAATTATCCTGACAAGCAGTACAGTGTGCAAGAATATTCGTGGACCAGTAATCCATTCCCAGCAGCCCTGGAAAGATTCTCATTGACTTGCAATCAGGAAATTCCTTATATCACAAGAAGTTTGACAACAGTCTATCTTTTCTCAATTAATTATGACGCTAAGGAAGATTACAGTCTGGTTGTTAATTTTTTTTTTCCCTCACAGACCCTCTCTCCCCAGCTTGGCTAGGAGAGGACATGGCAACTCCATTGCTTCACCCACAGTTCTTCACATAATGGACGTGAGATAATTTCCCAGAGAGAAAGTAGGATGTTATTCCCAAGAAAGGAAGAATGAATGGACTGGAAGAGCCAAAAATAATACATGCCCACCAAAAAAAGAGCCCTGTGTCAGGTTCCAGGTTTGAAAATAGAGTAGCAAAAAAATTTATGATTATGAAGTAGTTTCTGTCCTTATGAGATTAGAATGTGATTACGAAAATAAAATGCAAGCAAAACAAGGTGCTTAGCTAATTTATAATTTCTAAATTTCCTATTTATAAATTATAGTTGAGTAATAGAAAAATAAAGACCAGAAGATCAATAGAAAAATTGCTGAGAGAGAAGAAAGAACCGTAGAGAAAGGATTTTAATTTACAGTTGAAGGATGGACTTTGGGGAGTTATCCCTTCAACTAATATGGATCCCTTCTCGCAGTCCTGCCCCATGCATTTGTTCAAGGTGTGAGATAAGAGAAAATATATATATTGGTTTCTGACCTCAGTTCCTGGCACAGAGCTCCTAGAACCCTTATAACTTCCTTGGTGATGGCGGGGGTGAGGGTGGTTGTTCTAAGAAGTGACTCTGGACAGGCTCTAGAGGGCTCCTGGATGGCGCTGGTCACCAAAAAGACCAAGCCATGATTAGAAGCTTGGAACTATCAGCTCCCACCCACTCTGGCCATTCTTTTAAGAAGAGAGAGGCCTGGAAATGGAATGAACAATCAATCATGTTTACCTGATGAAGCCTCCATTCATCTTCCAATAGCATGGGGCTCAGAGAGCTTCCAGATAGGTGAATACATCTGGGTACCTGGGGGAAGAAGGCATGCCCATTCCATGGGGACAGAAATGCCTGCCATCAGGATCTCCCAGACCCGCCCTATGTATCTCTTCATCTGTATCCTTTATCAAGTCCTTTAATAAACTGATGAATGTTAGTAAATGCTTCCCTGAATTCTGTGAGCTGCTCTAGCAATAACAGAATCCAAAATGGAAGGAGGTCACGAGAACTTCAACTTGTAGTCAAACACGAGTTGTGGGTAAGCCAGGGACCTACTAATTATGACTGGCATCTGAAGTGAGGAGCCCTCTTGCAGGACTGAGTCCTTAACCTGGCAGATCTGACACTATCTCAAGTAGATAACATCAGAATTGAATTAAATTGCAGGACACCCAGCTGGTGTCACAGAGAATTGCTTGGTGGTGAAAAAATCCGCGTATCTGTTGTCAGAAGTGAAATGCTCTGTGGAAAAGTAAAGGAGACCCAAGAGGAAAGACTGTTTTATCTAACACAAACCAGTATTTATAGGACACATGCTAAATACAATGTACTGCTCTTCAGGCACCTGGGTGGCTCAGTTGGTTGGGTATCTGTCTTCAGCTCGGGTCATGATCTCCAGGTCGTGGGATCGAGCCCCATGGTGGGCTCCCTGCTCAGTGGGGAATCTGCTTCTCCTTCTCCCTCTGCCCCTCCCTCTGCTGCTGCTGTTCTCTCTCTCTCTCAAATAAATAAAATCTTTAATAAGTAAATAAGTAAGTATGATGTACTGCTCTAGGCTCTAAAAATGCAGCACAGAACAAAAAAGGTCAAATTCTCCACCCTCAAAAAAATTCCTATGGTGAAACAAGACTTAGAATCAATATTGTCCTATGCTGATGGGTGAGAACAAGCAGTGGTGCCATAGAAGTACCCAGAAAAAAAAAAAAAAGATTCTAAATTCATGCCTTTTCCTTTTTTAAAAACCCTCAGTGTACATGCTTAATAGAAAGAGAATACTTTTATTTTAAAATAGTTTTAAAATAAAAAAGTCTGAATTGACACTGCAAAGCAAGAGAATATTTGTGAGGTATTATTCAATCTACTGACAAAGCTGGATGCCCAAAGCCATTTTTGCAGGCCACACTTTCTACAATAGATCCTGAAGCTACCAGGGCCCACTAGTGGTTGAACACTGATCTAATGAAACACGCAACAGATGTGTAGCTGGAACACCGTTTCACTCCATCCCTGCTCCTCTACGTTCATACTGTTAGCCTTTCCTACATACAAAATGACAAAAATCATCTAGGTCTAGATTAACTCAGAGTGTAGGCTTTCTCTTTTCTTTTTAACTAATTTTTTGAATCTTCAAAACTGTCAATACTGTAGAAAACTACAAGGCATATTTGGATATTCTTCATCAAGAGCTGCCGGGTGTTCACATAAGGCTTCACTCCTTCCAACCATTTGCCTATCTGCCTGCTTCCTGTGGCTCATGGTCTGGCCTACATCTTCAGAGCCAGTAACTTTGGGCTGAGTCCTTCTCACACTGCCATTTCTCTGGTTCTTTCTCCAGCCTTCCTCTTCCATTTACAAGGTCCCTGCTGATTACACTGAGCCCACCCACATAACCCAGGATTATCTCTCTCCACCTCAAGGTCCTTAACGTTGCTTCCACCCAGAAAGTTCCTTTCATCAAGGAAAGTAACACATTCCTGGGATAAGACTGTGAACATCTAAAAAAAAAAAAAGACTGTGAACATCTTTGGCAGCTGTTATTCCGCTCCCCCAACACCACAGCCTCTACTGGTGATGCTTGCCTAAGTCAATGTCATCACGTTGGGGTTTACAAAGTGGTGATTGGATGTTAGCATTGTTCTGCATTTATCCTATTTGAAAGGGCAAAAAATTATTCTCACTCAACCTTTCTCTCTCTCTCTCTCCCTCTTCCTCCCCCCTATATTCCTGGGTGTTACTCTGAAATGTACACTTTTTTAGTTTTGTTTTTTTATTTATTTATGAAAGACAGACAGAGAGAGAGAGAGAGAGAGAGAGAGAGAAGAGGCAGACACACAGGCAGAGGGAGTAGCAGGCTCCATGCCGGGAGCCCGACGTGGGACTCGATCTTGGGTCTCCAGGATCACGCCCTAGGCTGAAGGCAGGCACTAAACCACTGAACCACCCAGGCTGCCCAATGTATACTTTTTATTTTTTTTTTATTTTTTTTAAAGTTTTTTTTTTTTAAATTTTTATTTATTTATGATAGTCACAGAGAGAGAGAGAGGCAGAGACACAGGCAGAGGGAGAAGCAGGCTCCATGCACTGGGAGCCTGATGTGGGATTCGATCCCGGGTCTCCAGGATCGCGCCCTGGGCCAAAGGCAGGCGCCAAACCGCTGCGCCACCCAGGGATCCCCCAATGTATACTTTTTAAAATAAAGATTGACTAATTTATTCTGAGAGACAGAAAAGGGGGGGGGAAGCACAGAGGGAGAACCTCAAGCAGATTCCCCACTAAGCGAAGAGCCTGATGTGGGTGGGGCTCAGTCCTACCACCCAGGAGATCATGACCTGAGCTAAAACCAAGAGTCAGCCGCCTAACCAGCTGTGCCACCCAGGTACCCCAAACATAGACATTTTAATATGTATTACCATTATTATTCATGGTGTATTCTTGACAAAATCCAGCGAATGTTTGAGCACTTCTCTGTTTCCTAGTACAAGAAGTTCAAGACTCACTTTGTAATCCCTGCTCCCAACATTAGCAGTTTCTTGAAGAAATTCTGGTTTCTTCTAGTGGATTATGGCATTTACAACCAAAATCTGGATGCTAGAAATACTCACTGCCACTAGGGTGTCAGTGCTTTTAGGTCTGTCCTGAAAGAGTGAATATATATGGTTAGCTAATTATCATGCTCTGAACATATGTGTACATACCCATACACACATGTTAATTCTCTAGTACTTAAATACATAACATACTTAAATCTATACAGATATTTGAAAATCATGAATGCATATTAATAACTCCGGTCTACACATTTAATGCCACCAAGTTCTTCCTTACTGCCCTCAATGTGCACATGGAACTCCTTTCTCCTAGGGAAAATCTTGGTTGCCAACAGTATCAATACAGAGATGCATTTATTCTATCCTACAGTACACACAAAACACGTTTAGAATTATAACAATACCATGGCCCAGAGCAGACATAATAGAGTTTAAGGTTTCCCTATGGTTCTTTTGTTATCTTACATTATATGCCAGTAAACAAATATGTGTTCAAATATAGCCAATTATATATCCTCCCTGTTATGTTATCAATTCGATATACAGTTACGATTGTTTCTGTTATAAACAATTTCAGGGTTTGACTTTTTTAGTCCTTTTTCATTTTATCTTTGAATACATAAACTGTTAATATGGTTATTAAAAAATGGACAGCCGGATGTCTCATTCATTTTCCCATCCCTTTGACTCCTTTTTCACTCATCCTCTATTGCAATTAATTGTTACTTTTTCATTTACTTTTTCTATTTTTTTTAAATAAGGAAATACCTAAGCAGATTCTTTTTTTTAAGATTTTATTTATTTATTCATGAGAGAGAGAGAGACAGAGAGAGACAGAGGCAGAGACAGAGGGAGAAGCAGGCTCCACGCAGGGAGCCAGACGTGGGACTCGATCCCAGGACTCCAGGATCATGCCCTGGGCCAAAAGCAGGTGCCAAACCACTGAGCCACCCAGGGATCCCACCTATGCAGATTCTTAAAGTCCCAGACTACATGATGACCAACTTATTCCTCTTGCCCCATCCAGAGTGCCCATACTGCCATGGAGAAAGGAAACTGGAAGAAGGGTGGAGGGGTTGGAAGTCCTACACCTGCCCACGCCCCCAGGACAGGAAATGAAACTATGTTTTGAGTTCAGGGATTTAAGGATTACTCACGAAGCAGAAGGGCAGCAAGCTGCCCATATGCACAGGGGGCAGGGCCGGGGGCCTCATAAAGTGTCAGGGGTAAAGAGAGCCTGGACGAGCCCACAGGCTCCTCAGTTACAGAGAAGCAGGAAAGCAGCCTTACCTTCCCAGGCCCTGGGACACACAGACACAGCAGTGGACAGCACCACAGTGGACAGTGCCACAGGAGTATGATGGGGACATAGCTGCCCCCACAAGGAAAGCAAGTGCTGAAGGACCCAAGGACAAGGAGCCACAACACGCTGGATGTATGTCTCAGGGACACCTGCTCCAAGCAAATCAAAGAAGCAGGGCCCGACTTGAGAGTTAAACCTCAGAAGGAAGAAGAGGGGAAATAAGCAGGTGATTTTCTACTGTTGTTATTTTAAACCCCAAATCATGGAGAAGTCACCGAAGGGACGATGTATTGCCAGTGGCTAGATTAGGTTCCTGCTATCAGACAGAAAGCAGGCTTGAGCCAGAGGTTTAATGCAATTACAGGTAAACGAGGAAAGTTCTCTTTCTACACACCACTTTGTGGGCTTTGAGAACACTGTGCCTATGGGCATTTTGCTGAGAAAAAAAAAGTTTCTAGTTTTAGCTAGATTTTCAAAAGCCTGCTTGATCAAAACAGGTTAAGAGCCACCACGTTTCTCTAACAGAAACAATGTAAGGGCCAGAAAAAAGTAAACTGAGCCGCTCGTTTCACTACAACAGCTGCGTTTCCCATTTCATGTGAGCTCTGGGCCCTTTCCCTCCCTCCTCTCTTACCTACCTGGAGGCTCTCAGGGCACCCCTCAGAATTTCGTACACCCTACTGCAACTGTCATATGGACTTTTCTTTTTTCTGCCCCAATCTATTTTTCTCCTGGTAATCTTACCTGTTCACAGCTGCAGGATAAATAGTATTTCTTCTATCCTAAGAATTATTTATGAATCTTGGTCAACTATTCTTCTTTTCTAAGGATTATTAATTAATGATTTAACTAATGCTTATTGTGGCTAGCACATTTCCTTTGAATTTGTAAGTACAGATAGGTTGGTGGAAGTTTGTAGTCTTTGCTTTCTATGTTTGCATTTTCAATAAAGCACAGCTGAATGTTGACATACAAGGTGCCTGCCCTTTTGAGGGATTTTTCAGAGGGAAGCAGTGTTTGATGGAGAAAGAAGAGTTGAAGGCAGCACTTGGTGACCTGGGTTCTAATCCCTGCCGAGTATTCAGCTGTGCAACCCTGGATTGTATCTCGGTGGCCAGTATTCCCTCAGATGTGAAACCAGCTTGTGAAGTGACTCAGAGGCAGCTGTGGAGCAGGGTTTGGGGCCAGGTTACTGTAAGAACAAATAGGCCCCCTTTTTTATTATTTTCTCTGCATGATTCACCATCTTGTTTCACATAGATTCTTCTAAAATCTTTACATTATGGCCTTAACAATTTTCATGTCATTATATGTTTAGAAATATATTGAAAATACATGAATTAGGGATCCCTGGGTGGCTCAGCGGTTCAGTGCCTGCCTTTGGCCCAGGGCGTGATCCTGGAGTCCCGGGATCGAGTCCCGCGTCGGGCTCCCTGCGTGGAGCCTGCTTCTCCCTCTGCCTATGTCTCTGCCTCTCTTTCTCTCTCTCTCTCTCTGTGTGTGTGTGTGTGTGTGTGTGTGTGTCTCATGAATAAATAAATAAAATCTTAAAAAAAAAAAAGAAAATACATGAATTGGGGAAATGCAGACTAAGACCTGTCATTCCTAATACCTACTTTCCTCACTCCTGGCTAGTATAGGGTCAATTTCCAAGCAAAAAAAGAAACTACATGAGTAATACTGTTATCCCTCTTCCCCACTGAGGATTTTCAACACCTGGTTAATGTAGACTAATATACCTAGGAATGAGGAAGACAAGGGTTTGAACGATTCATTAAAATACACTAGCTTTCATATTTGAAGAACAATTAAAAAAAAATCTGTCAAAGATGAAGCTCAGTGACTTTAGGACTTCTGCAACTGACTCCTGACAACAGCCCCCTTACCCTTTCCTTGTGGGTTGAAATGATAATCACAGCATTTTAGGCTCAAAACTACATGATGGCTTGTGAATCTTTTTTTCCTGTTATCCCAAATCAGTGGCTTCAAATTGTTAGTATTTGCACAGACATGTTTCCTGATGAAATCTTACCAGAAACCCAACATAAAATAGAAACAAAAGCTGAGTTGTCCTGTTTGAACAGGGAAAGGAGATAACCATTTCATCTTCTTGACCTCTTCCGCACTCTCTGTGCGATAGCTATAGAGACCTCCACAATGCCTCTTACAGTACACAACTGAGTGAAAATTCACAGTGTAGTGTTTTCAAAGATCTAGGCCCATGGATACCGTCAGCTACCTGTCAGTTCACACTCATTTCTTCATCATTATGTTGCTGAACATTCCCTGTGTGTCAGGCACTGTTTCAGATGCCAGAGATACAGCAGAGAAAACAATAAACCAAGACACCTACCCACTTGCAATTTACGTTATAAGCTAGAGATACACAAGAGACATAAATGACAGCTCTACATGGTACATAACATAATGGTGGGCTCTCACAGGAAAATGCAGCAGAGAAAGGATTTGAAAATGCGTACTTGGTCAGGACAGGGGACTGAAATCTTAGATGGCATAGTGAATGAAGGCCTCTTCGAGAAAGTAACACTTGCATAAAATTTTTGAAGAAAGTGAGGACAGGAGTCATTATCGGAAAGAGGAGCCATCACGACAAAAAAGTTCAGAGGCTGTGAGGCAAGAAAAATCTCTGCAAAGACAGTGAGGAGGCCACTGTGGCTCGGTGAGGGGGACAGTGGCAAAGGAGAAAATCAGTCTCTCAACAGTATGAGTTGTATCATGTGAAACAATGGGCAGTTTTTCACCTACTAAATAGCAATTTTATATACATGCAAGCAAGTACTTAAAACAATATTAATGGATTATTCACAATGTGCGAAGGTGGGGACTAAGCACACTTAACAAGCGATTTCTTTCCAGAAGCCAGTCTAATTTTAAAATCTCTAAAATAGAACCTTAATCCACAGTGTATCAAAATACAGGATGTGGCCTCAACACTGCAGGAGACGGAGCACTGGACTAAGTGGCCCGAGTTCTGTCCTGACACCATGACACCAGAGACTCTGAGCAATAGCATATGTTAAGTGAAAACATGTACCCTCCTGATCTCATCAAGTTTTATGAGATAATCCAAGAAAATGGTTTTATTTTGTGACATCTTTAGCAGCAGTTGCTTAGAATTCTTCTACCTCAGTTGGCCGTCTAGCACCACTACAGGTTCACGAGCAAGATACGTGCAAAGAGGACAGGAAAGGCAAATGCTCATTTTTTTGTTGTTAAATGAATTTACCTTAAGTTCTGTTAAAAAAAACCTATAGCCTGGATGAACAGGACTGGATTATGTGGAGGCCCAGAGCCTGCTTCAGTGCCTCTGGCCAAAAGAGCACATAAATTCAAGTCTGGTAGCCTCCTTTGCCCCTTCTCGTAGCCCTCTCCCAGGAGGGCGTACGCTCCAGAGGTTAATAAAAGCAAGCCAAAGAGGTCCGTCCAAAGAAAGTCAATCCTGGGAGTTGGGATAGGAATAACAAAAGCATATAGTTAGTTAGGGCTCTCATGATGAGAGCCAGAACATTCTCTGCCTAACTTAACCACAACAGGAGAGTAATAAAGAAGTGCATAAAATCCTTAGGAAGGACAAGAACTAACACAGCCGTGAGGATCTGGGGAGCAGCATCTCAGAGAGGGTCTCTTTTCATCTCTAACATTTAAAATGACTACATTCCAACACTTTTCAATCCTGCCATCCTTCTTTTCCGAACTGATTTTAAAATCTATTTAATAACATTTCCTACTAAGAGGGTCCACAGTCAACTGTCATCATGTGGATCTTCACAATGCAGGAAAAGGGGCATTGGACTAAATTCAAATTCCCAGGAGGCATTCCAGTGGTCTTGCTTGAGTCCTGGCTCACCAATGGACAGAGAGCAGTGCATGTTGAGTGATGGTCTTATCCAGATCACAAGGACTGGAGGAAGAGTAATTACCTTTGGGAAAGGAGAACCTTGTTGCAAAAGGAAGAGGGTATGGATTCTAGACAAAGCTGTTGGATGGCCACATGACAAGCTAGGCAGGAGCCCAAGTCAGCACCCCACCAAACACCTATAACAGTTTGGTTCTGTAAGTGTCCTTGTCTGTAATTTTGACCTGTCTTT
The DNA here is from genome assembly GCF_018345385.1 of Vulpes lagopus. Taxonomy (NCBI): domain Eukaryota; kingdom Metazoa; phylum Chordata; class Mammalia; order Carnivora; family Canidae; genus Vulpes; species Vulpes lagopus. The sequence continues at coordinate 98,691,701 of NC_054831.1, read as the reverse complement.
GGCCAAGGGAATGAAAGAGGGCCTTAAGGCCAATAATATATCACATTTTGTTCTCTTTCCTGTAAACCTCAGGGGCAGTGAGTTTAAAAAGTTATGCCTAATTTTCCAAAACCTGACAACTGACTCCATATATCTGTGGGAACCAATAAAAAACTGGGTAGAACCACTCACGGTTTAAAAACATGGCTTCCGTAGCATTGTAGAGAAATCTGTAAGAGTCCAGGACTGAAACCCACATTGTTCATAGTTGGAGACACATTTTCATCCCATTTTCTAAGCATACCTGAAAGGGTTAAACAATGTGAACCAAGTATGAAGACAACACAGAACACATAACGCCAAGGATATAAATACCTAAATCTCATTATATTTGTCCAAATATCTGAAATTTGAATGATAAAAAAATGCCACATTATCAATTTTTTTCTGGATTAAATTCCTCTTTTATTGACTTCCAGAAAATGAAGATCCTAATATATATATATGAAAACATATCTCTTCCCCTAGTTCTTTGTACTTCTCATTCTGTTCAGTTCCATCAAAAGCATTTAACCTTAGCTAGATAAAATCTAGGTTCTACCTTCAGCAGATAAGGGCAAGAATATGTTCTGCCAAAAATGTGTTCCCTCAGCTCTTCCAGTCATGATTTTTCTAACCCTAATTCTTCCATGATCCATTTGCTCAATTTGAAAAGAGTGAGTAGAGAACATACATTTAGCATAGCTTTGGCTCCACTCTTACAGAATTTAACAAACCCAAGCAAATCCCTAGAACTAACCTATAGGTAAAGGTGGAAGAAATGCACAATTCGAGAATCAAGTCACAGATGCAAAATCATTTCTCAAACAAAAGCAGACTAGAACCTAGCACCACATTGGAATTTAGACCCATGGGTCACATGGAAATAAACACAGTGTGATCTATATGAAGGCAGTAGAACAAAAAGAATAGGAAAAAAAATGCTACAGTTTCATCTTCATCAGGGCGCAGTCTAGAGTCCAACATGTGCCAGCACTAAATTCAGTTGGGAGGAATTTCCAATCAACAGGTTTATCTTCCTATCTGCTGGAAGAAAAAAATTCACAACTCATTTACACTCCTCACTGACTCAAAAAGTAGCTTCTCTTACTTCTTACATGGATTAGAAAAGTACAATGGGGGGACTTCCAGGTTCCAGGTCTTTCCTAAAGACCTCCTATTTTTTTATGATCTCCTCTTTTCTTGAAGATCCACTCTATGTTGAGAAATTTCTTGATTTAACTTTCAATTTTCCAAGCTCCAAACACTCCAATTTTAAATTAAGTGAGCCAACATCAGTTCCAGAGAGAGGTTTTTCCTTTTTTCTGGGAACCAATTGGGTGTCTCTAGTACACAATTTTATTATTTTCTGTACTTTTCTTCTTGATGTTTGTCACAATTTATAATCGAATATCATGTGATTGTATAAATATGTCTGTCCCCCCTTCTGGTCTAAGCTCCATGAGGCCAGAATGTTGAGTCTCTTCTGGTTTGCTCACCATGTAATATGAGAGTAGAGCTCAGTCTCTAGGAAGAAGCAGGTGCTATAAACTTATGTCAGTGAAATGATTAAATCATCTATATGCGGACACCTTCATTTTGGAACTCAAAAAAGTGGACTAGAGGATCCAGAGCTTTCTCTAGAGACCAGTAGATAAGAAAGCACTTGAAGAGAGAAACGATTTTTTAAAAAAGAAAGGAATAAAGACAACAGATCATTTGACCCATTTGGTTCTTAGGACTGGTATTATTTCCAAAACCACTAGGTTTTTACTACAAATAACACAATATGTTTAATCTTCAATCTTTTCAAGTGGAAAAAACTATCCAAGTTCAAAGTAAATGTAGCATTATTTGCTCTTTGCCATCTAGAAAGCTTTATAAAATTTTATAACTGTTAGTGCCAGAAGGAACACAACAGAAAGATATTAACTACTGAATGGAACTGAATCAAGAAAAATCAATATGAGGTTCTTTGTTGATACATTTTCCAGAACATGAATTTGGCCTACTTTGAATATAAACAGTATTCAAAAGGTACTGGCTTGACCAAACCTAAAAATGCATATTTTTCAAACTGGGAGGCTGGGTGTATATAATGTCTTTTATGCCTTGTTACTTCAACATTTTAGCCAAAGTTTACAACAAGCTAAAGCAGAAGTTTATTAAATGTGTTTTAAATTCCACACGAAATGTCTCATTTGCCTTTAGGAGGGATAGGCTGTCTCTAAAAGGAAGGGACTCGGTGCAACCCAACCAGACTTTCCACTCCCACCCCACAGCTAGATTTTGTGAATTATGGATATTAGGCTTCTTGGAAGAAAGGATGCCAAGAATTGATCTGAATGTGACTGAAAATAATTGGGCTAAACCAATGCACCACATTTTTATCTAGACATAGATTTTGAGGAGAAAAAGGACCATTCTGAGTTTGTTAGGGCTGTTTTGATCTCTGGGACTCAATTATCTGTCATTACTTTCAACTATCAGCTCCTATATTTCACAATTTTCTTTCAGATCACCTGGGGAAGAAAGAATGTGGGAAATCTAGAGAAGTCCTATTACAAACACAATGCCCCTCATCTCTAAATAATTGAGTGCCTGCTACTCTCTCTAAAGCCTTCCCATAGCCTTGTTTTGACCTAGTAGCATTTCTGCCTCTGGTCTGTCATGGTATTTTTTTAGACACACTTCAGCTCAAACATTCACTTTAAACTCCTCTAAAACTGTCACTTCAAAAGGGAATGTTATTCGTCGGAGTATATACACTTTTAAGTTAAGAGTTTGAAAGGTTTTATAAACACAACTACTGAAAAGAGCATTAGGGGAAAAAAATAAAAATCCCATAAAGTTTTCCAGATAAAATCACATATGATTGGTTTAGAGCAGCTACCATCTTCACATTTGTGACTCTCTCTTCCTAAGTATCTGGAGCCTTAAATGACACTTGCACTGATCCCTAATACATGTAATCTAATTGTTGTTAGATTACTTTTTCCTTTACTCATCATCCCTGGACAGTTTGCACATTGCCTTATGATTAAATTGCTGCCTCACAGGAATCCTTGTGATTCTTCTCGTAGCAAGTAGGTAGTTTACATATGGTTAAATTGGCAGAGTGGAAGCCATAGTCCTTGGATTCAAACATCAGCTCTTTAATTCACCAACTTGTCACCCTGAGCAAGGAGACCTCTCTGTGCCTAAGAGTCCTTGTTTGTAAAGTGAAAGTAAGTGGAGCACCTACTTACCTATAGGGTTGCCATAAGGACTAAATTAGGGTATGTGGCCCAGTAACTGCTAGATAAATATTAATAACTGTTATTATTTATAGATGTTAGCAATAAAGCTAGCATTTCAAAAAGGCCTCCAAGTGTCCTTCAACCCATCCAGAAACTGAATGACCATTCAGTTTGGAGACCAAGGGCATCGTGTTTTCTAAGAGAACTTTTCCAGATTTTTCTCTTCAGTGGTGATTCAAAGGAAGGACAGAAGTGTGGAAACTGGCAGCTGAAAAACATAACAAATAACTTCATCCTACTTATCAACATCTAGACATGGAGCTAAGAATTTTTGGATAAGCCCTTCTCTCTGTTATCTACGTTGTTTGTGATTTTAGTGATGCCAGTCAGGTGCCTCCCCTGCCACTGGTTTCCCAAATGCAGGTCTGATATTTGTAATACCTTTCATAGAGGATCCACTATTCTCCTCCCCATTCCCCAACCTCCTCTTCCCCATATCCATGCTTCATACGTGGGGGGTCGTGTATGAGTGTGCAAACACACACACACACTCATACACACATATACAACACATACACATTCTCTTCACTTGCCTTTTTTCTGGCTTTCTCTATGTCTAATACCTTTCATGTCTTGAAGTGACAAAAAATGCCATATTTCCACTATGGATATAGTACAACTTATAGAAGCAAGAAAGATAAATCTTATTTTCAGTATCTCCCTTGTAGATGCCCAATACTTTGTTTGACCTCCACAGTATAATCAATGAATATTCTCAGGGAACATTTTACAAGGAGTTCCAAGTCCTTTTTCACCAGAAAGCTGCCTCCTGAAATCATCAATGGCTTTATAGAACTTTGAGATTTCCAAAATTGAGAAGGTTTAAGTGCTAATGGTGAAAATTTGTAACCAAAACAATGTTTGCTGACTGACTTACATGAATCCCAAGAGGCAAAATAAAGAAAACTACTAATAAAGAAAAATTTTTGAAATGCCAACAGAGGCTTGGTTTTCAGTTTGGGATTGTTCAATATAATTTTGGCATTTCAGAAATTTGTTAGATATAATATCAAATATAAATTGACAACAGGAGCTGTGGATGGCATAAAAATAAGCTTTCTGGGAAATGAGTTTGGCATACTCATTACATCTGTTGAGTGTAAAGACACCTTCACCCTAAATGGCCTATTCCATGTGTCTAATTAGTTGGGGCTTTGGCAGGGTCCTTGGATGCCTGCACCTTTCCCCCTTAATAAGTGGGTTAATACTTCACTCACTGAAAATCAAAGATCACTGCCCAAAACTGTTTTGTCCTTTCCACCTTGGGAAAGCCTGAGGAGGCTATCCGTGCAGTGATTCAGAATGTTCTGTGAAAGCTATAGAGAAAAAGATATAAAGGGAAGGCATTCTGCACTCTGAAATGCCTACAGAGGAAGGATGAATATACCTCAAAGATAGCTATTTGACCTGGATGCATCAACACCCTAGAGTTAAAATCATCTTCATGCGCAAGCCATTTACCATCATGACTACAGAAAAACTGCCTGGTCATAGGGGAAAAAAGCAAAGTCTATTTTTTGTTGTTGCTGTTGACTTGTTATTCTAACTTGAGGGAAAAAAATGATTCTCAAATGTATTGATTCTTCTGAGCCACAAGTTTGTAAACAATCAAAACAGGAACTTTAAAAATAAAAAATAATAAAGGGCCTATCTATAGTTTGGGAGGAAAATAATAGTAAGCTATGGACAATCTCTGATTTCTCAAGAAAGAAGGTAATTGCTTGTGTCAATATGGAGCACCTATGCATTGCTCTCTTTCTGGAATCTTCCAGCCCCCAAAGTACCTGTATTCATTAAGACACTGGTCTCAAAAAAAAAAAAAAAAAAAGAAAAGAAAAAAAAAAGACACTGGTCTCGGGGATCCCTGGATGGCTTAGCGGTTTAGCGCCTGCCTTCAGCCCAGGGCATGATCCTGGAGACCCGGGATCAAGTCCCACATCGGGCTCCCTGCATGGACCCTGCTTCTCCTTCTGCCTGTGTCTCTGCCTCTCTCTCTCTCTGTCTCTCATGAATAAATAAATAAAATCTTTAAAAAAATACACTGGTCTCTACTGTGAGCAATTTTGATCTCCAGGAGACATTTGACAAATGTCTGGGGACTGGGGTTGCTCCTGGCATCTAGGGAGAAGAGAGCAGGGATACTGTTAAAATCCCCCTGTGAGCAGATGACCCTTTACAACAAAGAATTATCTAAGCACCAAATATTAGTAATGCTGAAGTTGAAAACCACAGCAATGAGAGATGAGAAAGAGATTTGAAAAAGGAAGGCTGACATGAAAAGCTGACTGCTGGGGTCATACCCACACAGGGAAGCTGGTGAGACTCTCACCACTTCCTGGTTCCCCTGGAAGTCTTAGGTACCCAAAGAATTGGCCTAGGCAGATAAAGTACAATTTTATTAGACGGAGTAGAGAGCTCTGTAAAGTTGGTTTGAAGAATGCCATGAGGAACTGAGGCCAAATCCAAACTTTCTTCTCCTTAATTGGAGACAGCAGGTCACACAGAGCAAGCCTGACCTATCCAGGAGGTGCTCAGGTGACTGTCCCAAACACCTGCATGCAACTTTGCTTTTTCCTCTATGACCAGGCAGTTTTTCCGTCATGGTCACCCTGCCATGCTAAAGCATCACTTCAGTGATGCTACCTCCTGGAAGGTAAAACTCTACTCTCTGGAAACACAGTAAGGGGGGGGGGGGGGTGAGCATTGTTTCCAATCACCAAATCACAGATATGTCAAAAAGCCAGTCGGTACAGGACTAACACAGCATTGCGCAGGTCTAACAGTGCAAGGCAATATTTAGTGTTTCTCTTAAATCGATTGTCTCTACAACCCCATCTCCTACCATTCTCTTTGCCTCTCATCCTGCTCCAGTCACACTGGTCTACTTGCAGCTTCTTCAATATGCTAAGCATGTGTCCAACGTTCCAGCACAAGCTTCAGCTCTTCCGTGTCCTCTGGTAGAATGTCATTTGTCCAGGAAGCCCTTTACCTCATTCAGATCTCTGCTCAAATGATATCTTCACTGACCACGCACTGCTGTGCCTCCCAACCCCACAATCCACTAGATTCCTACCCTGATTTACATGTTTTATAGCACTTACCACAATCTGCCATTTTAGATATGATCTGCTCCTTGTCTCTCTCCCCTCCCCCCACTAAAATACAGGGTCCTTGAGAGCAGAAACCTTGTCTAATTGTTCAATGCTGCACCCCCAGGGCTTGGAACACTACCTTGTACATTGTAGGCAACTCAATGAAAATTTGTTAAATAAATACTTTAAATGGCTATTTCTTTTCCTTCTCTCCGTTTTCCTTCCATTAACTTTTCCTGAAACTCTTAAACCCATCATTTGTTTTTTGTTTTTTCGTTTTTGTTTTTGTTTTATCCACTGTTTCTTTGACTAAGTATTAAGCCAACCACTGTCACTAACCTCTCTATGGGCCAGTGGAACTAAAATTTTGCTAAATTTTTAAAACAAATACTGAACACCTGCTATAAGTGACAGTTCTAGATGCCTCAGGAAACACAAACTATGGAAGGGAGCCTGGCACTGACCTTTGGAAGAAAAGTAGGAGAGAGAAATTGGTCACACCAGCACTTCAGTGTAAGCACACATGAGATCCATACCATCCTGAAGAGCAGTGTTATGAGAGGGCACATGTGGGGTGGAAGATTATGCCTATGGGAGTTATGAAAGGTGATTGAAATACTGAGTGCTTGAAAAGAAACTAGAAAAACAGGCAAGTGTTAAACAAGGAGGTTTGGGAGGAGGGTGGAGTGGAGAACAGTCTGATAGAATTAGGAGAAAACAAATAGCAGACGTATTAAACTAAAAGGTTTGGAGACAGGGTAGAGAGGGAGGTGAGTGAATGACCAATCTGGGTCCCAATGAATCAACTATAGCATGATGAAATGATGGCACCAAGACTTCATGATGGTAGGACTATGCTAGTAATGATAATCCTTCATGCCATGAAGAAAAATCAGAGAGGAGAACTTTGGGGGTGAGAAATGATTAGTTTCTGTTATCTTGAGTTTGAGATTTCTGGAACAGCCCTGAGAGTGTGGGAAAGCCTTGCTCCTGCCTGTGTGTAGTTTCATAGCTTTGCTCTGTGGCCCTCTGGGAATTCTATAAGCCAAATAATATCATTTATCACATAGTTTCTCCTCATGAAGTGGCCAGAGTGTCCTCTGTTGATTGTCACTGTGACTTTTGGGGAATAAAAAATGTCATCAAGCAAAGGTTTTCCTACTTTATTTCTTAGAGACTTCAACTAATTCTATTAGGTTGGACCATGTACAATTAACATTTTTATAAGTCAATAATAGTTCAAAACTGGCAGCTTTATGCTCATGTTATGATGATAAGCACATACTCTGGAACCAAAGAAACCAGAGTTTAAACTCTGTCTTAGAATTTATTGGCTATGTGATTTATATTCTCTAAGCTTCAGTTTCCCAAAATACAAAATAGCAACAGTGATCTGTTTTATAGATGCTCAGAGGATTAGGTGAAAAGGTAAATGTGAAGCAGTCAGCGCAACACAAGGCACGTTATCCTTTTTCCCTCCTATCACAGAGGATATTATGTCTTTCCCTAACTTCCAAGCCACCTTTGCTTTTCTCTCCTTTCATGATCATTTCTTCCTTGATATTCTCTCCCTCCCACTTTCCATCAACCTCTTCCCACTCTCTACAATTATGTTCTGGTCTTCATTATCAGGAGAAAAAAAAAAAAAAACCTTATTAGACTCCTGGGATAGCCTGAAAGTTTGCGTCCTGCCAAAATCCATGTTGAGAATTAATCCCCAATGTGATGGTATTTGGAGATGGGGTCTTTGGAAGGTGGTAATGGTGGAGCCCTAATGAATGGAATTAGTGCTCTTATTAAACTGGTCCCAGAGAGCTCCTTGACCCTTCTGCCATATGAAGATGTAGTAGAAAGATGGCCATCTATGAACCAAGAAGTAGGCTCTCACCAGATGTCAAATCCAGGGCCCCCTTGATATTGGATTTCTCAGCCTCAGAACTATGAGAAATAACTTTCTGTTGTTTAAGTCACCCTATCTACAATATTCTGTAATAGGAGGCTGAACTAAGATTACTCCATTGGCCTCTTCTGGCCATATTGCTATTTTCCTCATTCCTTATTCTTTTAATAAACTTTAGTAAGTGTTTCACTTATAATCTCTGATCCTGCTTCCTCACATCCACCCCATTGAAATCTCTCACAGCTCTACCAAAATGGCCATCTCAAACATTACTAATGACCTCAAAATGAATCCAGTGATTTTTTTTTCCCCTAACGTGTAGTGCTTTTTTATTTCATTACATTATCTGAAACTGGCAAACGCCTACTCCCATAACACCCTCCACAATCTCAACACTCTAAATCCTCATAGGTAGCTCTTAAAACCTACATCAAGCCAAGTATTTTCCCAGCTCTTCCTTCTCAGTGTCTCATACATAACTCCCATACCCCCAACATTCTTTGTTTATTTAAATACTTCAATTAGCCTTTACCTATACCTAAAATTTGTCACAAAAGGAAGAGTATATATGAGTTAATAATTTTTTTTCCAACCAACAAGCGGGTGGAAGAGATTGCCCAGAACAGTCCTTGAAAACTAGTTCTCTTGAAGGAATTGATGCATTCATTTCAAAGTAGGGAGAATTAATCTACCTGACTCAAGTTCCATGGCAGTGAGGCTCTCTCTGAGCACATGCCTGACATTCAGAGATTACAGGGAATGCATAGGGAAAGAGGTGAGCTGTTTCAGGAAAAGGAAAACTACAAAGGAGATGTGATTAGTTGGCTTCCCCAACAGTGCTATATGTAACTCCCCACCTATCTCAGTGGGACACTTGAAAAATCAATCTGAGGGGCCTTGGATAAGCTTGATAGTAGCCAGTGGCCTTTTCATACTCATTCTTCCCAAATAATTTCTAGGTTTTCTGACATAAGACACGTTTTCCCCAAAACATTTTTCCATGAACTCCTAAAACTAGCTTACCTTTTTATTAAATCAATTTCCTATTATCTTGAGTTTAAATTTTCATGTATATTTCATAAATATATGTGAAATTGTCACCAAAGGAAAATCATAACAGGTCTGACTGTGTAATTCTTAAAATTCTCAATGAAACTCACTTCTTAAATTCATTTCTGAGTAGCAATTTTTTTTCAAACAACAATTTGCACTTAGTTGAAATATTCAAAGCATGCTATATGTTTTTGAAGAGTCTGTTCCTCTGTTTGTAAAAGAATACAATTCTCAAGTACAATTTATTTTCAGTGCTTTCATTAGAAACACCCAGGAGGATTTCATGTTTATTTGTCTTGAACAAATCAGATAAATGTTATTACTACAAGATGGAATAGGGACACCTATTTTAAGATTTCTGAAGTCTTTTAATTTGAAGATAATATATTCAGATTTATTTTGGTGACAATGGTTCTCATTAGAACACATTTCTGTCTTTTTTTCCTCTCTTAATATAAGTGATCTCTCTTTATTCTATGTTCAAGAGTCTTTCCATCTTTCATAATATAGATTCACAAATCATTTCTCCAATCTGCAAGACTGAAAGTTTTGTGAAGGACTCTACTTTTCTTTCCAGTTAAAGTAGAATTTTTCATCTCTTGAAGGAAATAAGAACCAATAGAAAATGAAGCTAAAATCACCTTGTCAGAAATGACTGAAGGCTACAGAGAAAATGAACAAGGAAAAAGAGAAACAAACATTCAAATGAATATAAATTGGTGGAGCCAGACTGCAAAGAGAAGCAAATGGGTCTCTGATGAAAAATGGCAAAAGAGCAAATGCTTATAAAAGTACACAAAAACCTCTCTGCTCAGCTATTCTTACTTCACTGCACTTTCTGTCATGGTCTCAGTAAACTTGAAAGAACTCTTTCACTTATTTTATTCATATAAACTTCCCCTGACCACTACAGCTCCATTTTATCTTTTAAGAATGCAAAGGAAATAGATAACAATATGGCATGGCCTACCCCAGGAGGGGGTACTCTAAGGAGAAATGGAGAAGGCACTCAGCCATAAGTGAAGAGGCCTAGGTTCTGGTTCCAGGGCTATTTCTCAAAATAAGTGTTTCTTTCTAAAAAGAATTAAGAAAAACAATACATAGTCATCACAATCCACATGATAAAATGCACCAAATAAGGTACACCAGCAAGTGATAACGCTAAGAAGATGTCAGCACAGTGAATGGGGTTAAGAGGCCAGGGCATGAGCTGTCCATAAAGACATTAAATCAAACTCTTGATCCAACCCATAAGTGTTCTGTAAATATCTACTAAATGAGCAAATGAATGCATGAATGAATCTGATGATAGACAATGCCAGCCTGACCAGTAGCAGAAAGAAAAGTTTAAACTGTTTGTTATTTATATATATGAATATATAATTTTCTATATATTTTTATATATGTATGAATATATAATTTTCTATATATTTTTATATAATATAATATATTTTATATAATATGTATATATTTTTCTATATATTTATATATATGAATATATAATTTTCTATATATTTTATATAATATAATATATTTTATATAATATGTATATATTTTTATATAATATGTATATGCAAACGTAAAATGAATGTGTGTCAGAGATTTTATTTAACTCATAATGAATAATGAATCCAGTAAGATTTATAAAATCAATTCAAAGGGGAATCTGAAGAACAAACACATGTGGGCAATCAAGAATGCAGAGATAAATTTGCTAAAAGTTGTCAAACTAATAAATATCCACTTGATAAGCACTGATTACAACTCTACTGAACAAATTAGTTTGCAGCTTTATGGACAAAAATAATATTCATTATCATCAGTTTTATACAACTTAGAGTTATAAAGTAGCTCAAAGAAAAGGAAAGATACAAATTCATGGATTGAGAAAAACCCCAGAAGAGTCCTCTAGACATCTTCAAGCTTCCACTGAAAGAACACCATATTTTTTGTTTTGTTTTTTAATTGTTTTTACAAACTTTCTTTATATAATAGAGATAGGAATTATTTTCTGCCTCTTATCTATTTATTGAACGCTTCTTCTAAAACCCCAACCCCTCATGGACTCAATTATCTGCTTTCTCCTTGTCTGTACCTGAGAAAATCCCATAATGATGAAGACCATAAATTCATAACGACCCCAGTAACTGAACCAGTGATACAGCCTTCAGGAATTCTACTGCATTTCTATGGTCATTTCACTGTCTCACTCTATATAACATCTATGTCAAACACTTTCTTCTCTCATAAAATCTTTGATAATGATAATTTTTAAAAAGATTTTATTTATTTATTCATGAGAGATACAGAGAGAGAGGCAGAGACATAGGAGAAGCAGGCTTCCTGAGGCAAGCTTGATGTGGAACTCAATCTCGGACTCTGGGATCACAACTTGAGCCAAAGGCAGATGCTCAACCACTGAGCCACCCAGGTGCTCTAGATCATGGTAATCTTCAAAACATTTAGCTACAGTAAAAAATGGCATCCACTGATCAGAAAAGAGGTCAGAGGTAGCATTGGTGCCATACAGAGCTTTGGGAAAGTCCAGAGGTCCTGCATAAAGGTAGAGCACAGAAATAGAGCAAATGGGAACTGAACATGGCTTAGGAGTATTTCCATGTTTTAACCACCTATGTGGCATACTTTTCCATATCTCCAATTCATTCACTCTATCACCCCCTGACCCAATCTCCAACAGATGACCTCATTTTCTATTCAACAGAGAAAATTAAATCTACCAGAAATCTCTTAGCTTTCAACTAATAAATCTCTCCTCCTACTGCATTAACCCCATCCTCTCCTCATTTCTAGATGTAGAAAAAATTCTATAATACACATGGAGAGTGTATCTGCTATGTGTTACAAATAAGATATCAGAAGGGGAAAAAAAAAGCCAAGACTGAGCTAAAATTGTACAGTAATATAGAGGGAAGGTAGGGAGCACTAAAAGGAAGTCAATACCACTCATCAGTTTATGTGTCATGAAAACTACAGGATAGTGTGAACAAGAATGATCAAATACATATGACTTCTCTAAGAGGATCCCTTCAAGGAAGATTTGCTGTGTCTCACTTCAAAAGGTTGAGAGTCACTTCCCAGCATGAGTGTATTAGGGAACCTGATTATAAATTCATCTGAAATGAATCCAAGGGACATTTGCAATATATCAAATCCCTAAAAATATGAATTTAATGTGTGCCTCAGATCAGACCAGTAAGGAAATTGAATTTATTTTAAGGATAGCACCCAGATACAAAAGACCACAACAAGCTTACAAAGGAAAGCTTTTTGTACTTCCACTTAGCAGACAAGGATAAAAATTCTGTTTATTCCTTCGGAAATTAGAAAGAGATTCACATATACCACAAGTGAGTCTGGATGACACTGCAAAATAAACAGACCTACAGAAGTTATGGACCAGGCACCGGGCTCAGCAGTCTCTGATGGGAACTCAAAAAATGAAAATTTTGGTATGGAACACTGAAAGTTGGCATCCTTGAAGACAGTTTTCATGTTTTAACTAGTAGTTCTTTTTGAAAAGGATTCTTATTTATTTATTTGACAGAGAGAGAGTGTGTGAGAGAGCACAAACAGAGGGGAGGAGCAGAAGGAGAAGCAGACTCCCCACTGAGCAAGAAGCCTAATGCGGGGCTAGATTCCAGGACCCTGAGATCATGACCCAAGCCAAAGGCGGATGTGTAACCGACTGAGCCACCCAGGCACCCTAACCAGTAGTTCTTAAACTTGAGCTTACATCAAGGGGGACAGGGGGCTCAGTTAGTTAAGCCTCAGACTCTTGATTTTGGCTCAGGTCATGATATCAGGGTTGGGAGATCAAGCCCTGAATCAGGCTCCACACTCAGCAGGGAATCTTTTGAGACTCTCTCTTCATCTCCCTTGGCCCCTACCTCCTCTAAAATAAATAAAATCTTTAAAACAAAAAAACAAAAAGCAAGCTTACATCAGAGTTTTCTGGAGGCCTTGATAAAACAGATTACTGGGGGGGTCCCTGGGTGGTTCAGTGGTTTGGCGCCTGCCTTTGGCCCAGGGCACGATCTTGGAGTCCCGGGATCCAGTCCCATGTTGGGCTCCTGGCATGGAGCCTGATTCTCCCTCCTCCTGTGTCTCTGCCTCTCTCTCTCTCTCTATGTCTATCATAAATAAATAAATAAATCTTAAAAAAAAAAAAAAAACAGATTGCTGGGCCCCACCTCCAGGGTTCCTACTCCAAAATTTCTGAGACTCAGCCTAAGAATCTGCATTTCTACAAGTTCTCAGGTGATACTAAGGCAGCAGTTCAGGGGCCATACTTTGAGAACCTCTGGTTTAAAGTATATCTGAACAAATGAAAGGAACCAATGGGAAAATACTTCTTTGGGTTAATGGAGGGGAAATAGATTAATGGCAAGTTTTTAAAAAAAATGATCCTCATGAAATAATTCTTTTTTTTTTCATGAAATAATTTTTTTAATATTATAAATTTATTTTTTATTGGTGTTCAATTTGCCAACATATAGAATAACACCCAGTGCTCATCCCATCAAGTGCCCACCTCAGTGCCCATCACCCAGTCACCCCTACCCCCCACCCACCTCCCCTTCCACCACCCCTAGTTCGTTTCCCAGAGTTAGGAGTCTTTCATGTTCTGTCTCCCTTTCTGATATCTCCCACTCATTTTTCTCCTTTCCCCTTCATTCCCTTTCACTATTTTTTATATTCCCCAAATGAATGAGACCATATAATATTTGTCCTTCTCCCATTGACTTCTTTCACTCAGCATAATACCCTCCAGTTCCATCCACGTCAAAGCAAATGGTGGGTATTTGTCGTTTCTAATGGCTGGGTAATATTCCATCCTTTGGTACCTTTTGTTGAACCGCGCAAAAAAAGTCTCCTTTTTAAAGTACAATGCATTTCCCCCAACCCTATTCTTCTGGGGCTTTTATGACTCACAATTGACAAAGTCCCCCCTAATGGAAATGCAAATTTCCTACCTGTCACAGACTGAGAAGGCTTTCTGAAAACACTGGCTGGCAGCGGAAGGCACACTAGCATCTGCATATTACCCACTGGGGCTGCTTCCAACTAGTCTTGATACAAGCGTGAACTCTTCTCACTGTAGCATTCCAGCTGTTCTCTCTTTAAATCTCAGGCCGAATTCGTAGATTTTCAGGATGATTTGAAGGTTATCTAGGTAATCTGGTGGGGTGACTTGGGGACCCTACTCTTCCACCATCTTGCCCCGCCTCCCTCATGAAATAATTTTTAAGAGCTTTTGACCAAACATAACGTTAATGAACTCAGTACATCACAGTTGAAGACAATAAACTTTCCTTTCTCAAAGTCCTTTTTGCCATATTTTTCCAGACATCACATCATTTGTTTCACGATATGCTCCCCATTAGCTTAACTTTTATGGCTTTTGCCATTTCCCTGATATTTCTCTTTATCTTATAGCACTGTCATTCAATTGATTGATATTTGTTTTAGTCCTCTTTTTCTCTACTCTTGGAACTCCTTCTCTCCATGTAGCATGCTATTCTGACTGGCATCAGGGAGTTGCTGACTCCCCTAGATTTTTTCTATTGTTTTGGTTTTACCCCCAGCTGATTTCAACTTCCCGAAGATGAGGCTAACCAAAACTCAACATTCTAAATTAAAATCAGACAACTAAAGTAACATCAGTGGAAGAGTCTCACCTCAGAATGTGCCCCACCTTATTTTTGTAGGGTCAACAAAGTCTACCTACACTGATATAAAAGCATTATTGACTTGACTGGCTCTGCTGCTGGCCAGAGATAATCTGAAGAACAGTCAATCCTGACCAGCTTCCTACATGAGGTGGTAATGGACAAGACTGGGTAGTATTACACAGAAGCCTTTTCAGGGATCTAGGATTACCAAAAAAAAAAAAAAAAGACACAGCTGGTTTTTGAGATGAGTTAACAAAAAATAGAGGTAAATAAGCTTATGAACTTTTAAATAATGAGTTGGAAAACAAAACTACATAAAAGCTTGCACAACCAAAAATTAATGGATGCCTCTGTCTCCTGGTTCAGATTGCAGCAAATTGTGTTGCTGAAGGGAACAGTGGGAAGACAAAGGGCAGCAAATTAATACAGCATCTGAAATAGCAAAACTCATCAGTTATTTTTTAAAATTCAAATAGTAAGATCAAATATTAAAAGTGTTTTCCAGCCAATTGAAATTGATTTCTCAAAGACTATATTCCTAGAACATATAACCTCCTCCCCTAGCCCCCCAAAAAAGAAACAAACTAGTTTCTAAGAAATTTTAAGTATTGTCTTCTGTGATGCTCAATTTTATGTATAAACTTGGCTAGGTTATGTTCCCTTTATTCAATCAAACACCAATCTAAGTGTTCCAGAAGATATTTTGTAGATATGATAAAAGCCTATCATCAGTTTAAGCAAAGATTATTTTTAAATAATCTGAGCGGCCCCAACTCAATCAGCTGATAGACTTTAAGATTAGAACTGATACTTTTCTGAGGAGGAAATTACTGCCTGTGGACTGACTGCAGCTTCACTTGGGCCTGAGAGTCCCAGAAACACCTCCTGCTGGCCTGTCTTGTGCATTTCAGACTTGCCCAGCTAGCTCTCACAATCACATAGGCCAATCAAAACACCATCTAATAAATCTCTTGATATGTATTTCCTCCTGGCTCTGTTTCTCTGGTTGAATCCTGACTGATAAATTTTCCTTTACAACCATTTATTATGTTACATATCTGTCTCCTGCTCATATCCACAGGCCACCTTCTTAGACACACTACATCAGGACTATACCAGAATGAATGTACCAGAAAGGCACAACCTGGTAACCATAAAAAGTTAGTGGAGAATTTCTGTTTAAGAGCAGTGGTCATAACCCAATTTCTTTATTAAGTGACCAAAGAATTTTTATAATAGAGGAAAATACTAATTTTTTAAATTGGGTAATACTCATAAGCCAGGGGGAAAAATTTAATTACACAATCTGTGGCATATGTGGAACCACGCTGGAGAAAAGATTTATTAAAATCAGAAGTGATTACCAGGAAACTGACTAGATAGCGACTGAAAAACCAGATTAATGGTTGTAACTAACATTAGAGTATTTACAGTGTGCCAGATGCTGGTCTAAGTACTTTGTAAATTGTAACTCAAGCTTGGCAACACCCCCAATGAAGTAGGTACTAGAATTATCCTGTTATAGGCATAGGAAAGTGAGGTGAAACAAGCAATTTGCCCAAAAAAACTCTGACGATTAGTGACAGAATCAAAATCAAAACCCAGAATCTGGCTTTAGAATCTGCATTTTCAATCCCATATTACGTCATGAGTCCTAGAGGCAGCAGTTGTCAGAACATTTAGAACCTACTATGAACTTCATTGAGCAGAATGCCAGCATGAAGAGTGGCATGAGTAGAGGAACCCATCTTTAGTCTCATTTCCCCCTGGAGTAAATGGTCTGCTAAGTGAGGTCATAGCTCCTAAGGCAGGCAGTGTGCCAGACAGAGAAGGAAACTACCAGATAACTCGAGGCTACTAGGACACTAAGAAAATGAAATATTTTTTTCTCCTGAGAATGTATCAGTCATCCATTCCTCTTCATGGTACTATCCTACCTAAATGTTTTTTCAATATGTTCACTTAGTTTCATTCATCTCCATTACAACAAGCCTGATCCAAGCCAAAATCATGTCTTGTCTGGATGGAAACAAGAACATTCTAAAGCGGTCTCCCCATATCCACTTGGCTCCTGCAATCTGTCCTCCACAATGGAAGCTACAGTGGGCCTTTAAAACACATATTTAAAGACACTATTCACCCACCTCATATTCATCAATTAATCCATTGCTTTTGGATTATTCTCAGTGTCCTTAGTGTACCCTCATGGCCTTGGATGATCTGGCCCCTCCTACCTCTGTTCTGTATGCTCACCTCACTCTGAACAACAGTTTTCCATCAGTCCAATTAACTAGGAACTCACTAAGTTTTTATAACTGTTACCATTACCGATAGTTAAGATTTTGTGTAATTATTTGATATATGACTCACTCAGGAGCTTGTAAGGATTTGAGACCAAAGATGCATCTTCATATTATTCATTACCATATCCTCAGTGCTCAGCAGGATCAAACACAGAGTTGGCCCTTAATAAATATATGTTGAATGGATAAGTTCTTTGCTAGAATAATGAAGTTTCCAGACACAGAAGTGTTTCTGTGCCTCTTTCCAAGATAGACAAAATCAAAACATCAGAAAATATACACTCTACTTTCCCCTTTATCTGGAACCAAAGGAGTGAAAGGAACAATTTTTGACAGAACACAACTCAACTTCAAATACTAGACATAAAAGATATGCATCTTGTAAAGATGACAAATGACAAAAATTACTAGATAATAGAAACATTTTTGTAGTCTAAAAGAAAGTGAACAGTTTGGGGAATCATAACAAGTAACTGCAATGTACTGTGACAAATATTGTAAAGTTTGCAAAAAAAGTAATTTCCTCATGGTATCAATTGTTTTTGCATGCATGAAAAAGAAATTATATATTAGGAAAGATTGTTTTCAGATGAAAATCAAGAGATAAATTTTACTGGCAGTAGTAAAGTGAAATTAATTAGGTACATCAAAACAGGCTAGTGAACTAGAAGACGTGTTTGGCAACTCTCTCAGAATGCATTGGGAAATTAGAGAGATAAATACAATGAACTAAACACTAGCAACATGGTAGGTATCCAGAGAGAAGGGCTGGGTGAGAAGTAATTATCAAATAAATAATGGAAGAAAATATTCCTGATTTGAAAGAAAAAAGAAAGGAAGACATTAGGTTTCAGATAGAAAGGGTCCACTTAGTACCCTTATACATTTAGTTATAAAAAGAATTAAAGAACCACATCTCTACAGATCTTGACTCAAGTTTTAAATTTTAAGTAGAAAAGTATCTCCCACGGACAGAAAAAAAAGATCAACTACACTAAAAATAATGCAATATAATCAGTAAAATGTCAGGTTCTGTTTAAGTAATTGGACCACCAACATTACTGTGAAATTTAATGCAAATGTAAATGAGACTCTAAAATTCATACCTAGAAAGGGAGCTAGCGATAAAATTCTAGATCTAATAGGCCCTGTAAGTTGAAACAAGTTGTGATAGGAGAAAAGGCAGAGAGAAAAATTATTTTAAAGCAGGAAGATGACTGAGGTTAGTGCACAAAAGAAGTCCTGGGGTCAAATTCTGACCCTACCAATTACTAGCTTTGTTGTCTAAAGCAAGAGACTTAATGTCAATGAATCTATTTTCTCATCAGAAAATAGGGATATTGATATCTACAGATCCCTGCAAATATTAAACAACATACACAAAGCACTTAGTTTGCTACCTGGAACATAGTAGGCACTCAAGTTGCTAAAAAAAAATGCTGCATTTTTATTATAAAGAGATGAGTATGAGTTCATATAAGCACTAGAAGAAAAGAAATATCAAGTAAAAACAGAAAATTGCAAAGAAAATCTAAATAACAGGAAAATAAAAGAGAAACAAGGAAACTGATTTAAAAATCAGAAGGCTGAATAAAATAGGATAGGATATATAAAACCAAATTATCAGAAAAACAATGATAAATTATAAGTTCTTATAGCCCTGATTAAAGCAAAAGATTTTACACACTCAGTTCTTAACAGAGAAACATAATCATAGAATTAAAAAGTGGTATATGCCAAACTGTATCTGCAGACACATAGATTACTTTTGAATATTCAAAAAATATTAACAAAAAATCAATACAATTCTAGACTGCTAATAAACTCCCAATAACTGCCTTAGAAGGGTCTAGAACTCATAGGAATAAAAGGGCAATCCAGGTAGGGAGCAGAATTGAAAAGCTCTATGCCCTTGGACTCAGCACAACATAGAAGCACATAGTTCACCTTTACAAATTTTTCAGATAAGTCAAACAAACAGACAAAAAGAACAAAAGAATAAGGTTCTGAGTTGGTTCTCAGACCAAAACCCATATCCTAGGATGAATCAGCTCTTGCTCAGATGAAAATTAGACCCTCAAGAGGAACAGCAGTGTTTGCTGATCAATAGGGTGACACTTCATATGTCAATGCTGTTTTCATCTTCGAGCTGCCCTCCAGTTACTACATCTTCTAAAGCAAGCTGAGGAAAAGAAAAAACCCAGCAGCCACAATTTTATTTTATTTACCTTCCAAGGAGTATCTAATATAAGTAATGAAGTATCTAATATAAGTAATGACTGTCCAAGCACTAGCAGGCAAATGAGAAATCTTCAAACAGGGTGTCATACCTTCAAAGTCAAAAAAGCAATGACCAACATAAAAACCCTTATGATACTTTGCAACTATGATGGCTCATCTATCATATCAAACTAATACATCTTGCATATAAATTCAAATGTATTTGGAAGTAACTTGCCTTTGGAAGGAAATTATTTTCATCAGATGCTCTCTGAGGATGAATGAATTTGAAGAAAATTACTGTTCCACACAAAACACATCATACTCCGTCTGTTTCGCAGACTTCATTCTTCCTCCCCTGGCCTCTTCTTTCCCGCATGCCTCCTTGATTGTCCTTCAAGAGTCCCTATTTATTTTGGGGCACTTCTTAATTCCTCCAACCCGTGTTAACTTCTCCTACTCTGAGTCTTGCTATTCTCATGAACCCCATTCAAAACTGGGTTATTCCTTATATAATATAAGGACCATGTCTTACTTTCTAAATAAGACATAGAAATTAGAATGATGCTGGATACAGAATGATGGGACTTTATTTAACATTTTCCTGAATCTGTATTTGAAATATTCTGCTCTATTGGCAGTTCTTTGCCAGTTTCTTTAGATCTATGATTCAACTAGAGTCATTTAATTCCCTGTTGTTACTTGATTTCTGCTGAAATGATGATAGTTTTTCAAATTTTTATTTGAAAAATTTTAAAGCTATGTCTTATCAATGAAGCAGCTTATGCCACGAAAGCATCACAATTTTTGTTTGAAGCTGAAGAACTGAGAATTAGAGTAGCTAGGTTAAAAAATCCAATTTCGTCTTTACCCTCTATATTTAAGGTTTTGAAATTTTTTTGAAAAATCAGAAATCTATTTAAAACATAGGAAGTTAACAAATATGTCTGTTGAATTCATAATATGTAGTGCTTAAGGAAGGTAAAATTCCAAAAGCTTTGAGAATTGGGAGACTACATCAAATCAGCAGAGCAATGCAAAGAAAGAGTGTTATTTGCAGAAGGTTAAAAACAAACTTGAACAACTCCTCATTTAAGAATTGCACTAAAATCTATTTAAACAGGGATCTCTGGATGGCTCAGTGGTTTAGCACCACCTTTGACCCAGGGCGTGATCCTGGGGTCCAGGGATCAAGTCCCACATTGGGCTCCCTGCATGGAGCCTGCTTCTCCCTCTGCCTGTGTCTCTGCCTCTGTGTGTGTGTGTCTCTCTCTCATGAATAGATAAATAAAATATTTTAAAAAAATTCTTCTCCAAATACTGGGAGCATTCAGTGTTCAAAAAATAACTAATTGGATATATGACATTATACAGCTGTCTAAACCCAGAGAATGTACAACACTGAGAAGGAACATTAATGTAAACTAGAGATTTGGGTAACTATACTATTTCAATATAGGTTCATTAATTGTAACATTTGTACCACAACAGGGGAGGATGTTCTTAATGGGGGAAGCTACAGAGCTTTGGGAACAAAGGGAAATCTTTGTACCTTCCACACAATTTTTCCTGTGAACCTAAAACCACTTTAAAAAATTAAAAAGATAACCATTAGATCAAGAAAGTTGATTATATATTTTTAAATCTTTTATATCCTTATTGATCTTTACCTGCTTTACTTATCAGTTTCTGACAGAAAGAAATTAAATTTTCCCATTATAACTGGCTTGTCAGTTATTGCTCATATTGTAGTTTGATTTTTCTTTTTTTTTTAAGATTTTATTTATTTATTCATGAGAGACACAGAAAGAGAGAGAGAAGCAGAGACACAGGCAGAAGGAGAAGCAGGCTCCATGCAGGGAGCCCAATGCAGGACTCGATCCCGGGTCTCCAGGATCACACCCTGGGCCAAAGGCGGTGCTAAACCGCTGAGCCACCCGGGCTGCCCTAGTTTGATTCTTCTAGTTCATTCAATTTACATATTTTGGACCTATGTTATCAAGTACTTCCAAAATGGAAATTATCAGCATCTTTCTGAAAAAGTGACATTTTTATCAGCATGTAATAAACTTCTTTATTTCTAGTAATGCTTTCCATAATGAAGTCTACTTTTTTCTAGTTAATACAGTTATATAAACTTTCTTCTCTGCTTTTATCTCTTGGCATATCTTTTTCCATTCTTTTTTTTTACTCTTTCTGGGCCCTTATGAGCAGCACAAGACATTCTGTCCCTTGTTAACAGCAAACTGGAATTTTTTTTTAAATCCAGCTTGAAAATATTTGTAACTTAAATAGGATATTTATGACATTTACATTTAATGTAATAGAAGTGCTTTTTACTCTTATTTTATGTTTTCTCTTTGCCTCAAGATTTTCTAGTCTTTGTTTTCTTCTTCTCTTTCTCTCTTGCTTTCTTGAGGAATTAGTGAGGTTTATTTCTTATTCTTTATTCTAGTTTTTCAATCCTAGGATGGAAGATATAAACTCTACTTTCATTCTTTGATGACTACCTTGAATATTTTAATGTGATTATTGAATTTACTAAAGTCTAAATAAACCAATATTTGCAAAAACAAAACAAAACAACCCTTAGACTGTTTTTACTATCATCCCCCTTTCTGATTTATAAATTGTTGTCTAATGTTTTAGCTCTATCTTTACTCTTAATCAATAAACTAGACATTACATTAAGCACGTGAGCCCAACATGTATGAATTGTTTCTGTAATAGTTCCATCTCTTTGTTTCTTGATGCTGCATTCTGAGCAATTTCTTCAGGGATGCACTCGTTTGCTGACTTACTTCTCTTTGGTGCTGTTTAGCCTGTACCACATTTCTAATTTGAGATATATATATCTCTTATTCCTAAAAGTTCTCTTTTGGCCCGTTTTCAAATATCCCTAATTATTTTCAATAAACATGTGTTCTTTTGCCATACTTTCAATGGCTTATTTCCTTAGGCCATATTATAGCGTGGTCATATTATATTTGGTCATATATATATATTCCACAATCACTATTCTTGAAAACTTGACTCTGTTATTTATTCTTCCATCTGACTCTTGCTGATGGTGACTTACTCTTCATATGTTTTGTGACTTTTTTTTAATTGCAAAATGTCTTTCAGAAATTTATCTTGAAGAATCCTTTGAGGTTGATCTAAAATGGTTTCCTCCAGAGATATGTTTCTTTCTTGCAGGGATCTGGAGGCACAGCCACTCCAGCAGCACACTAGACGAAATTCTCTTTGGGTTCCACAGGGAGAGTAATCTCCATCCCCAAACTCATGTGACCGTAGGAATGAAATCAGCAATTTCTGGAAAGATATGTTTTCCATGCTCTACCCAAATCTAAGGTAAAAACAGAAAGTTATTTCTACTATCTGCCTCTGTGATATGCACTTCTTCTTAGTACCTTTATGGGAGAGTTAGCTTTATTCAAGGGGCTCTGATCTGACCTCTACCCTCCTAAAACCCAGCCTTTATCCACCCCCTAAGGTGTGACACACCATGACAAATGCCCCCTAGGCAAAGGCCAGATACAGTATTTACTACTTGCCTAGACTCATGCTTTTTCACTGTTTCTAGGCTATATAATTTCCCTTATTTTGCTTTTAGCTTAGATATTTTAAAATACATTTCAATAGACATTTTTTGTAATTTTTGATAGGATATATTCTCCAGATAACTAGTCCATAGAGCACTGAAAATCAAAGTGGGTTGACCCATTCATTCTTTAGTAGGATACTCTTTAATCTCCAAATGTTTGAGTTCCTTCTAAATTTCCTCTTGTGATTGAGTTCAAGTTTTAAGGCACTGTGGTCTGAAAATATGCAGGAAGTAACCCCAATCTTTTGGTATTGGTTGAGACCTGATTTGTGGCCCAGTATATGATCTATTCTGGAGAATGTTCCATGCACACTCAGAAAGAATGTGTATTCTGTTTCTTTAGGTTGGAATGCTCTGTATATAGCTGTGAAGTCCATCTGATCCAACGTATTATCCAAAACTCGTTTCCTTGTTGATCCTTTGCTTTAGCAATTGCACTACTAGGGATTTACCCCAAAGATACAAATGCAGTGATCCAAAAGGCACATGCACCTCAATGTTCATAGGAGCAACGTCCACAATAGCCAAACTGTGGAAAGAGACAAGATGTCCATTGACAAATGAATAAATAAGATGTGATATAGATATACAATGGAGTATTACTCAGCCATCAGGAAGAATGAATACATACCATTTACATCAACGTGGATGGAACTGGAGGGTATTATGCTGAATGAAATAAGTCAATCAGAGAAAGACAATGATTATATGGTTTCGCAACATGTGGAATATAAGAAACAGCACAGAGAATCATAAGGGAAGAGAGAGAAGACTAAAGGCAAGGTCATCAGAGGGCGACCAACCATGAGAGACTCTTAACCACAGTACACTGAGGGTTGCAGGAGGGGATGTAGCTGGGGGGATAGATTAATTGAGTGATGGGCATTAACGAGGGCACATGATGTGATAAGCACTGGGTGTTATATGCAACTGATAAATTATTGAACACTACATCTGAAACTAATGATGTTGGCTAACTGAATTTAAATTAAAAAAAAAAATCAGGGATTCCTGAGTGGTTTGGTGGTTGAGCGTCTGTCTTTGGCTCAGGACGTGATCCCAGGGTCCCAGGATCAAGTCCCTCAGTGGGTTCCCTGCGGGGAGCCTGTTTCTCCCTCTGCCTATGTCTCTGCTTCTCTCTCTGTGTCTCTCATGAATAAATAATTTTTTTAAAAAAATCATAAAAGAAGAAAGAAAATGAAAGTTGGCCCTTTCCAAATGAAGTTTTTTTAAAAGATTTTTTTAAGAGTTTATTTATTCATGATAGACACACAGAGAGAGAGAGAGAGAGGCAGAGACACAGGCAGAGGGAGAAGCAGGTTCCATGCAGGGAGACTGATGTGGGTGGGACTCAATCCTGGGACTCCAGGGTCACGCCCTGGTCTGAAGGCAGATGCTCAACTGCTGAGCCACCCAGGAGTCCCATTTTTAAAGATTTTATTTATTCATGGGAGACACACAGAGAAAGGCAGAGACATAGGCAGAGGGAGAAGCAGGCTCCCCACAGGGAGCCCAGTGCAAAACTCTATCCTGGGACACTAGTATCACACCCTGAGCCAAAGGCAGATGCTCAACCACCAAGCCACTCAGGCGTCCCTCAGTTGAAGTTCTCAAAGAACTTTGGATTGGCCCCTAACTATTCCACTGAAAAGTGCACACCAGTGATTTTGAACACTGCCTATTTTAACAGGGAAATTCGAGAACACTGGTCTCTGTTCTTTCGACTGACTTGAAGAGCACTGGATTGGCTTTGCTGCTTTACCTGTGAAAAGCAATTACTAGATGCCTCACTTTCAACAAACTTCATTTTTACTTCATTCTGTGTAAAGGAGGCATCACTTATCCCATTTACAAATATAAATAACAAAATACCAGAATGCATGGGTCACTGTGAGTAGCAAGAAGTTGCATCCATAAGTGGAGACAAAGGGAATGGAGTCTGGTCGTTTCTTTCAGAGTCCTTTGCTCTTGTTCTGCAGGCTGTACAGTCGCACACAAATTAGAACTGGTTGGTTTGTAAATCAAAACTGCATTCAGAATTATCTTAAGCTTACCACATAAGTGTCTCACAAAAATTGTAATAGGAGTCCTAGAAAAACATTTTGCACATAAACATGGAGACAAATGGCCCATCTTAAAAAGCAAAAAGAAAGGGGGGGCTTATTAATGCTGATTCAAGTAATAAGGTTAAGAAAAATCTGTTCATTTTTCAAGACTTGTACCAATGCTCTTGAATGATGAGCAACCACACGTTAGCTCCTCCAGACCTCTGTGTCTTGAAATTGTCACACATCCATTATAGTTCTTACGGCACCAGCCTGATAACATCTTCTAAGGGATTTGTCTGTCTTGACTAAAGCACAAATAAACTGATGGTTGGAAAGGGTACATTTTAATCAAAG
Organism: Vulpes lagopus; assembly: GCF_018345385.1. Taxonomy (NCBI): domain Eukaryota; kingdom Metazoa; phylum Chordata; class Mammalia; order Carnivora; family Canidae; genus Vulpes; species Vulpes lagopus. Next base: position 98,666,114 of record NC_054831.1, on the reverse strand, counting down.
TTGAATGCTCACACTCCGAGACAAGGGCAACAGCAAGAAAAAGAAAAATTAGTGTCAGTTTCTCCTTGACATCTCAGAAATTTAGTAAACAGCCATTGTCGTTCTCATATATTTTGTTCCCCAAACATGCTCAGCCCAGTTCCCTATGACTCTAAGTCCTGCCTTGGGAAAAATGACAAAATTTGGCAGGGGCTTACAGGCAGACTGCATTGGCCCTAACAGCGCAGAGGGTAGAATCTCTCAGCATCCGCCTCAAGCTCTGTCCTCAGGGACATGGTGGGAGCTCACCTCTTTCACAGCATCGCAGCATTTATCCAGAGCACCACAAATCCACAAGAGGGTCTAGGTTCAGTCCCATGCCAAAAAGGTCAGAATCTTGCTAGCAGTAAAATAGACACAAGATGCAAGTAATAAGGTAAAGATTAAGAACATACCTCTACTTTCCCCATCAGGTTGCCTCTTAGTTTGTAGAAATCAACCCCAAGCCAGTCTGAAATCCATCCTTCTCCTCAAGTGATTGACTCCAGGGCCTTTGCCCTGACACTACCTCTATAATAAGGTCAAAAAGATCACCATCCCTGGTTCTATTACTGGCTCTATCTTTGGATATTTCAAAGGGGTACTTCCAGAAAATATGAACCTCTCTTGCTTGAAATAGATTACCTTGCCTAACACAAGTTTGATGTATTGCTACACTAAAGGATCCCCCTCCCCATCATGGGTAAGGATGTGAAGGATCACCTTATTCTCCTACAGCATGGAGAATCACCCTTGAGCAGAATGCCAAAGAAACCAAAAAATGTCTCAAACCATATTCATAGGGACAAAATCCTAAGTGACATTTTATTTGGACATTGAATCTAAATAAAAGATAAGACTATGGATGAAAAGACAATGTCAAGTCAAATTTTCATCAGGTTTCATCAAATTTTCATCAAGTTCAAATTTTCATCAAATTTTACTCCCTTGGAAGGTCTAGGATTCTGGGAACAAAAAAGTCTAAGAGTATCTCTTTGAATTCCTGTCTGGTACCGGGTTCCCTCCATCCCTAGAGTTATGAGAAATGAGCAAGTGGACCTGGATTCACTAAGAGAAGGAACACGAAGGCAGCAGGAGCTCTCTTGGTTAATAATCTCTTCATTTACTTTTCTGTTGTGCCATCCCCTCCAAAAATCAGCTGTAAGCTGATTGTCCAGTCGGAAAGGATTCCAACTGCTCTTGCTCTGCATGGTGGGAGGCAACACCCACAGAGAGGTGCCCTCATTGCTGTTCAACTGCTGCGTCCTTCCTGACATTTCAACATTTCACCAGAGATCTGCAAGCGGGAAGACCAGCATGGATATCTGCCAATGCCTAAGCAGATTCAGCAAAAGACCAAAAAAGCATCTGATAATCTCTACATAGGGGATTCTGTGGCTGGTTCTCACACTGTGCAATGTGAGTCTGCTAAAATGAGCCTCTCTCTAGAAAAGATTCTGTACGACAATAAGGAAAAAGGAGATTCAGCCAAGGACACTGAAGACTGGCTACAAAGACACTTCTGGTGAAAGGAAGAAAGCAGCAGAGGAATAGGGGGCAGTGGTTTCTGAAAGATAGTTTTCCCAGTCAACTTTTTAAGTTTACAAAATTTTCCGACCACTTTCAGAACATGTGAAAAAGGGAAAAAGCTGTCACCCATAATTGCAAGGCTTAGTGATACCTTCTTGCTGAGTTAAATTTCTAGGATTTGTCCTTATGGATCTGGTTTTCCACTTAGTCACTATTATCAGGGACATACCCTATGTCCAAGTCTTACTGTTCATTTCTTTGTTTCCCCTTGCATCATCTTCATTTTTTCTGACTCACTGCCTTCTAAAATTTTCTTGCTGGGCCATTTTCTCCAGACACAGTAGGCATCTTTGCTACATACTTGATTCATGGCCCAGGTTTCTTCTGAGGTTAGTCAATTCAAAGTTTCAATTGTCTGCAGAACATGTGCTCTTGTCACTCTTGTTGCAGGTATCTTGTTTGGTTTTTTTTTTTTCTGCCTCTTCCTGCCACTGGACCTTCCCACTATGAACTAGGCTAGGACTCCTTACTCCTAGAAGAGCAAAAGCATGATTCTCTCTCCTTGGTAGTAAGAACTATTTTTGTTCTGCTACAGTAAAAACTATGTGTTACCTCCTTAGCTTCCAGGTATTTCTTTGAAAAGACTTCCCCCTTCTTTTACCTGAAATCCAAATAAGTGTTGTAAGCTCCCTTCCTGCCTCCCATTTCAAATATATTTTTTAAAGATTTATTTATTTATTTTACATGATAGAGAGGGAGGGGGCAGAGACACAGGAGGAGGGAGAAGCAGGCTCCATGCCAGGAGCCCGATGTGGGACTCGATCCTGGGACTCCAGGATCGCGCCCTCGGCCAAAGGCAGGCACTAAATTGCTGAGCCAAATTGCTGAATAGGGATACCCCATTTCAAATATTTTGTAGCAATTATCCCTTATGGCAGAGAACTTTCTGCCCCTAAGATTATAACTACATCTCTTAAAGATCTTGTTATTGTCATTAGTCAAATATTTCTTACCAATATGTACTGGTTAAACTTTTAATAGAGGCAAATTTTAAGGAAATAAGGATTAATGCTTTGAGACTCATACGATGCTTGCTTTGCATCACAACTCAAGTAATTATGCACACTGAGATGCACATGACTCATAATACTACTGCACAAAACATTGCTTTTTCTTTAATAAAATTACATGTGACTCTAAGCTCCAGTCATTAGAATGATAGGATCTTTGATCTCTGTTGTTATTGTTATATGTGTATGGGTTTTTTTTTTCTTTTTAGAGATGAAGGAAAGATCTATTTCCCTAGGACAAACACTTTTTCAGAAGAACCTCCGGGAATCCCCAAAAAAGAGGGACGAGTCTGACCCTGAGGCCACTATGACCACTGTATTAATTTTCTACTACCATTATAATAAAAGACCACAAACTTAAGTGGATTAAAACAACACAAATGTATTACCTTACACGTGTGGAGGTTAGAAGGTTGGAATGGGTCTCAGGGCCAGTCAAGGTGTTGGTAGGGCTACATTACTTTAGGAGGAATTCCCTTGCCTTTTGAGCTCCTGGAGGCTGCCCATACTTTTGGCTCATGGCCCTCTTATACCTTTAAAGCCAGTAATCTCATCACTCCTACCTTTGTTTCTATCCTCACATCTCTGCCACTGCCTCTCTCACTTCCCTCTTTTCCTCATTAGGACCCTTGTGATGACACTGGACCCTTGTGATGACACTGGACTTATCCAGATAAATCTAACATCAACTCTCCATCTCAAGGTCTTTCATCAATCATATCTACAAAGTCCCTTTTTCCATTTAAAAAGTATCATAGTCACAGATTTCTGGGACTGAAATACAGACATCTTTGGAAAGTCATTATTCTGCTTACTATTATCACCTTCTACGATGATGCCACTGTCAGTATTCACTCCCTGTTGTCCATTAGGCACTACTCTCATAGCTGTCCAGAGAATCCCTTCATCATGTTTCTCTCTACTAAAACAGACTGAACCTCAGACCCTGTCTTCAGTAGCCAACCATTGGGTCCAGAACCATTCTTCAGCCACTGGCCCAGTGGGGGCCCTGGAGCACACAGGTCATAGGTTTTTGTTACTCATGGATCCTCCAAATCCATCTCCTTCTCAGTCTCAGAAAAGCTAATTGTCTCTCTCTTATGCAGGGCTGTCTTCCTCTTCCATGACCCCAACATTAACTCCAATGACTTCCTTCTCATAGGCCCTTCACATCCCCTAAAATCTTGTGTGTGGGATTACCCTCAGATGCTTTGTAACTTCTGATTTTGGCAGTAAAACAGAAAAGATTTTTAATAAATCTTTAGGATAAGGGCACAGACTCAGACCTACTGAGTTTTGTCCTCCTTCTTAAGAGTTAAATAATTAATAATAATTCCTTTTGCTTTCACCTTCTACAGAAATAAGAAAAATATATATGAAAATTTTGATAAAATTCTCGTCACACTATAGGTAAAAAATTCCTAAGATTAAAGTGAACAAGGTCAAAGTATTACTTTGAAGTGAAACAGGTGTCACTAATCAAGAATAGTATATACAACAGCATTAACAGAATTTTATTCAGTAACATTTTTGAGTAAATACAGAGGTCTATTATAACACTGATATTAGAAACAATCAGAGGTGATCCACAATAGAAGAGAATTTTTATTTAATGTTTAATTGTAATTCCAGTTTTGATCAATAGCAATTTTTTTTAATCTATAGGATTTCTTTTCTTTTGTTTTGTTTGTTTTGTTTTACATTGGGATTCTACTCGGTTGGAAGTGCTATGAAGGGGCAGCCCGGGTGGCTCAGCGGTTTAGCACCGCCTTCAGCCCAGGGCCTGATCCTGGAGACCCAGGATCGAGTCCCATGTCGGGCTCCCTGCATGGAGCCTGCTTCTCCCTTGGCCTGTGTCTCTGCCTCTCTCTCTGTGTGTGTGTCTGTCATGAATAAATAAATAAAATCTTAAAAAAAAAGGAAGTGCTATGAAAAAGAGCAGGAAACAAAGAAGCTGGAAAAGGAAAAGAGATGAACAAATGAGCAGAAAAAAATCTTTTGTGAATCAGTCTTACAAAACACAGAACTAAACCTATTACATCTTTGAAATTGTACTGTTTCTTTTAGGAATGTAGGAACAGAAATACATACCCAAGGAGCTACTGCAGCCTGAGAGAGAAAGGCACAAAAGCTTAATCTTGGGTTCCATTATAGAAGCTTTATTTGTAGTAGCTAAGAACTGGAAATAACCCACAGATGTGCCAATAGAGTGAGATTTTCATGCAACTGAATACTATTCAGCAATAAAAATGAAACTTACAATATGGGTGACTCTCCTAGATACAATGAATGAAAGAAGCTAGATTCTGGGGAGTGCACATTGTTAAGATTCAAATTTTACAAATAGGCAGAAGTAATATGCAGTGAGAGAAGGCATAACAGTGGTTACTGCTAGGAAATGGGAATAGATGGCAGGATTCCAGGAAGCAAGTAATATTCTATAAATTTTTCTGAATGGTGATCACACTGGTATATACACTTTCTGAAGCGTTTTTGAGCAGCATACTCAAAAATGGGTGCTCTTTATACCATATATGTTACATTTTAAAACTTAAAAACAAGTCTACAATAAAAGAAAACAAAAAGATCATTTGCAAGAACAAAGTATTCATTAAATTTAGCAAAAGAAAAGTTATCTTTAGTGAGAGAAGTTTTGTGGTAAAGTGCAAGGTGGGGAGAGTCAAGGTGGGGACAGGCATGAATGAGACATGAGAACCCTGATAAAAAACTTTCTCTAAAGTGTATAAATAGGAGGAGAGAAACAAGAGACATATACACGTATAATTTGCTTAGGAGGGAAGTGACTAAAGCATATTATGCTGATGAGAAAAATATAACAGAAAAAAAGATATTGAAGATACAGTAGAGAGGTGGTATGAACGCCATTAAATATCTCAGATTATAGAAGGGACCAGACTCAAAGGGTAGAAAGAACTTTGGCCTGTGAAAGAGAGACACCAGTTCCACAGAAGCAAAAGAAAAGAGTTAAACAACAAGGGAGTATCTATAGGTAAACTGGTAATTTGTTCATTGTTTTCTGTTTTATTTCTTTGAGTTGTCTTTGTTTTTGCTATTTCCAACAGTTTAAACAGTACACAACTGGGGGTACCAGAGTGGCTCAGTCAGTTAAGTTTCTCTTGGTTTTGGCCCAGGTCATGATCTCACAGTGGTGCGATCAAGTCCTGAGTCAGGCTTCCCACTCAGTGCAGAGTCTGCTTGAAATTCTCTCTCTCTCTCTCTCTCTCTCTCTCTCTCTCTCTCTCTCTCTCTCCACAATAAACAAATCTTTTAAAATTAATTGTACCCAAATGATGGCTTCTCTTTTTCTGCGACAGACAGATCATCATTTGAGTCATGGACACAGACATTTGGATGCCCTGATAGGATTAAGGAAGGTTTGAAACAGAGGAAAACAAACTGGTTAAATAAATATAGCAAAATCACTAGGTTGTGTTGAAGGGCATATTCAATGTCATAAAGGCATCAAACATCCTTCTCCTGGATTTTCTCAGTCTTAGTACACCTAATAAATGTAGCTGGTATTTTATTGAATTCAATGTGTATATTATTTTGGAAAGGATGAGCATCTTTCCTATATGGACTTCCCTCATCTTGAATATGGTACATCTTTCATTTTCCCCTGTCGAGGATCCTGCCTAGTTCTTATTTAGATTAATCTTATTTTATATTTTCATTCATGTTGTGAAAGTATATTTTAACCAATTAGATTACAAGTCTGAGCATCAGAATTGCCTGTGGAGTTCCTCAAAAATATAGAGTCCAAGTCCTAACTCTACAGATTCTAATTTAACAAATGTGGGTTGATCTGTGACTATATTCTTTTTCTTACATGTAATTTTGATGCACAGCCAAGATTAAGAACATATGAAAAATATAGAAAAAAAGGAAATAGGTTTTATAACTTAGTGCTTTTCCTACTAACTTTGCATCTTGATTTTTAAAAATAATATTGTATCTAATTTTCACTTATGTATTTTTATCCTTATTATTTGTCCCTTGTGTTAATTAAAATGTCTTTTAAATGCCAACTTATTTCCTGCATTATATTTCATCTTATGGATGAATGTAGCATGATTTACTTAACTATTCTCTATGTTTTCCATCATTTTATGAGATTGTACAATATTATCTTCTGGGGAGAAAGAAAACAAAGTAAATATCACAGAATCCTAAATATTTCATTATTGTTCACTAAGATGTTCGAGAATAAACATCTTTGTTGCACTCATAGTCTTTATCATGTGACCTAAATGATGTCACAACAAATGAAACTCTAGTCTACACCTTTAGCTTTAATTCCTAAAATACAATCCATGCCAGTGTAGATACACTTAATGAAATAGTCCTTGTTGCTAAAATGAAGCAAAAAACTCTGATATAATTGAATACTTAAGGGGATACTATAGAAAAGTTTACTGGTGCAATAATATGGATTGAATGTTTCACTTTACAATTTATAACAAAAATCATTCAAATATTGTGCTATGAAATATAGTGGAAAGACTTCTAGGCTGAAATGAATTCATAAATCATGTATATTCATACAATATATAAAATGTTACAGTACAACTATAATAAATTAACTTGAAGTACATGTACAGCCAACATAGGTAAATATCAAAAATATGATCAGAGCGATTAAAAGCAAGTTGCAAAATGGTACTTACTATTCAATATATATAAATGTTTTCAATTTCAGAACAGTGCTATATACTGTGTAAGAGCTAATACATATGAATTAGAAGTACAAAAGAATATGTGGAAATGATTAAAACTCAATTCAAAATGGTTACCTCAGGGAAGAGAAGAAGAAATATGAGAAAGTAAAGGAATATAGGGGAGTATACATTTCAAATGTATCTGAAATATTTACTTTTCCGAAACAAAAGAAAAATACAGCCCAAACTTACAAAGTGTTAGGTTGAAAGGATACTGAGTGAAAGTTTCATGAATATTTCCTATGCTAATTTTTGTAGTTTGGTATTTTTTCAGCATTTTTTAAAAATCACTAAAATAATAATTCAAAGTACTGCATTTTAATGTTGATGTTAATGTTCCTATTTGATCTGGAACACATTACTTACTTTATCTGTTCTCAGTAAAAGGAAAATGTTAATATTTGTCCTTTTTCACTTTACACAGATGGTAATTGGCTAAGGCAACAATAACCATAAAGCACATCAAGTTCTATGCAGAAATAAAACACTTAAATCAAGAAGAAAAATCTTTTTTTCCCTCCAGTAAAGAACCACTAATCTACAAGAGCAGGAAAAAAATCAATTGAAGGCCATATAACTTAAAAGTGATGCAATTCGTCTTCTTTTGTTGTTCTCTTATTAAACAGAGCAAAACAAATATTCTATTTGTTGGACTTTTTAAAATTAACAAGAAAAATAAAATGGTATCCAAAAAATACAACAAAGAGAGAATAAATTTCCATTTTGTATTATTTCTAGGTACAAGAAACAGAGAAAGCAGAAAGAAGGAGATGATAAAACAGAATCGGAGAGAAGGGGTAAGTAGAGCAACAGAGACAAGGGGACACATATAGAAGAAAAGGGGGTCATTGATCCTAAAAGAGAAACATGCAGAGAAGGATCTTCCATGCATGTATAGAGCAGCACCTACAAATAAAATAAGCACTAAGAAAACATGCAAGAGGTCCTTAGTTATGAAAGAGAGAAAATCAGAATCCCAGTAGATCCAGACTTGTTTGCAGCCTCCACATGGTTTATATAAAACTGTCTCCATTCCTGAGTTCCAGTTGTAGAAGGTAATATAGGAAGCCTCTCAGCACACCTCCCTCACAGAACACACAAAATTAATAGAATAATCTCTCCTGAAGAACTGAGGGCTGACTGATCAGCTACTGAATGACCAAAGATGGAGACAACAGCAAGAGAAAAGCAAGAGAGATGGAGACATGCCACAATTTAAAAGACTGATAAGCATATACAAACCACAACTCCAGAGAGCCAGCAAAATCACCAACCATACATTATCTGCATAGGGGACATTGGACAAAAGATTTTTCCTTCAACTTTTGGAGAAATAGCCATTTCTTCTAAACCATAGATACAAACACAGAAAGTCAAGCAAAATGAGGAGACAAAGGAATGTGCTTCAAAAGAAAGAATAATAAAAAATGTCAGAAAAAGAACTAAATGAGAGGAGGAGGGGCAAGACGGCGGAAGAGTAGGATCCCCAAATCACCTGTCCCCAACAAATTACCTAGATAACCTGCAAATTATCCTGAAAATCTACGAATTCGGCCTGAGATTTAAAGAGAGAACAGCTGGAACGCTACAGTGAGAAGAGTTCGCGCTTCTATCAAGGTAGGAAGACGGGGAAAAAGAAATAAAGACACAAAAGGCCTCCAAGGGGGGGGGGGCGCGAGGAGCGGGGCTGAGGCCGGGGCGAGTGTCCCCAGGACAGAGGAGCCCCGTCCCGGAGGAGCAGGAGCTGCACCAACCTTCCCGGGTGGAAAGGGGCCCGCAGGGAGTTAGAGCAGGACCCAGGAGGGCGCGGATGCCCTCGGGCTCCCTGGGACACTAACAGGCACCTGCGCCCCAGGAGAGTGCGCCGAGTTCCCTAAGGGCTGCAGCGCTCGGCGGGACCCGGAGCAGCTCGGAGGGGCTCGGGCGGCGGCTCCGCGGAGGGGGCTGCGGGGCGGGAGCGCGAATCCAACAGTGGAGGCTCCGGAGCACTGGGCGCCGGGGACACAGCCCAGGACCAGGCCTCCCCCCAGGACAGGCAGAGGCCGGGAGGGCCCAGGACAACGAGGACGCTCCTGCACAGAGCTGAGCAGATCAGCGGCCCCACCCGGGAGCCCCCAGGCCCTGCAGACGGAGAGCCCCGGAGTTACTGCGGGGGCTGACTCCAGGGTCCCAGAGCTGCCCCCGCCACTGTGGCTTCCTCCTGGGGCCTCACGGGGTGAACAACCCCCACTGAGCCCTGCACCAGGCAGGGGCAGAGCAGCTCCCCCAAGTGCTAACACCTGAAAATCAGCACAACAGGCCCCTCCCCCAGAAGACCAGCGACACGGACCAGTTCCAGGGGAAGTCAAGGGTCTTAAAGTATACAGAATCGGAAGATACTCCCCCGTGGTTTTTTGTTTTGTTTCTGTTTTTGTTTTTTGCTTTTTTATTTGTTTGCTTCCCCCACCCACTTTTTTTTTCTTTCTTTTTCTTTCTCTTTTTCTTCTTTTTTTTCTTTTTTTTTCTTCCTTTTTTCTTCTCTTTCTCTTTCCTTTCCTTCTTTCTCTCCTCTCTTTTTCCCTTTTCCCAATACAACTTCTTTTTGGCCACTCTGCACTGAGTAAAATGACTAGCAGGAAAACCTCACCTCAAAAGAAAGAATCAGAAGCAGTCCTCTCTCCCACAAAGTTACAAAATCTGGATTACAATTCAGTGTCAGCCAATTCAGAAGCACTATTATACAGCTACTGGTGGCTCTAGAAAAAACCATAAAGGACTCAAGAGACTTCATGACTGCAGAATTTAGATCCAATCAGGCAGAAATTAAAAATCAATTGAATGAGATGCAATCCAAACTAGAAGTCCTAACAACGAGGGTTAACAAGGTGGAAGAACGAGTGAGTGACACAGAAGACAAGTTTATGGCAAAGAGGGAAACTGAGGAAAAAGAGACAAACAATTAAAAGACCATGAAGATAGAATAAGGGAAATAAATGACAGCCTGAGGAAGAAAAACCTACGTTTTTCTATGTTTTCGGGGTCCCGAGGGCACCGAAAGGGACAGAGGGCCAGAATATGTATTTGAACAAATCCTAGCTGAAAATTTTCCTAATCTGGGAAGGGAAACAGGCATTCAGATCCAGGAAATAGAGAGATCCCCCACTAAAATCAATAAAAACCGTTCAACAACTTGACATTCAATACTTAAGCTTGCAAATTCCAAAGATAAAGAGAAGATCCTTAAAGCAGCAAGAGACAAGAAATCCCTGACTTTTATGGGGAGGAGTATTAGGGTAACAGCAGACCCCTCCACAGAGACCTGGCAGGCCAGAAAGGGCTGGCAGGATATATTCAGGGTCCTAAATGAGAAGAACATGCAACCAAGAATACTTTATCCAGCAAGGCTCTCATTCAAAATGGAAGGAGAGATAAAGAGCTTCCGAGACAGGCAGGAACTGAAAGAATATGTGACCTCCAAACCAGCTCTGCTAGAAGTTTTAAGGGGGACTCTTAAAATTCCCCTTCAAGAAGTTCAGTGGAACAATCCACAAAAACAAGGACTGAATAGATATGATGACACTAAACTCATACTTTTCAATAGTAACTCTGAATGTGAATGGGCTTAATGACCCCATCAAAAGGCTCAGGGTTTCAGACTGGATAAAAAAGCAGGACCCATCTATTTGCTGTCTACAAGAGACTCATTTTAGACAGAAGGACAACTACAGCCTGAAAATAAAAGGATGGAGAACCATTTACCATTCAAATGGTCCTCAAAAGAAAGCAGGGGTAGCCATCCTTACATCAGATAAACTAAAATTTACCCCGAAGACTGTAGTGAGAGATGAAGAGTGACACTATATCATACTTAAAGGATCTATCCAACAAGAGGACTTAACAATCCTCAATATATATGCCCCAAATGTGGAAGCTCCCAAATATTTAAATCAATTAATAACCAAAGTGAAGAAATACTTAGATAATAATACACTTATACTTGGTGACTTCAATCTAGCTCTTTCTACACTCGATAGGTCTTCTAAGCACAACATCTCCAAAGAAACGAGAGCTTTAAATGATACACTGGACCAGATGGATTTCACAGATATCTACAGAACTTTACATCCAAACTCAACTGAATACACATTCTTCTCAAGTGCACATGGAACTTTCTCCAGAATAGACCACATACTGGGTCACAAATCGGGTCTGAACTGATACCAAAAGATTGGGATCGTCCCCTGCATATTCTCAGACCATAATGCCTTGAAATTAGAACTAAATCACAACAAGAAGTTTGCAAGGACCTCAAACACGTGGAGGTTAAGGAACATCCTGCTAAAAGATGAAAGGGTCAACCAGGAAATTAAGGAAGAATTAAAAAGATTCATGGAAACTAATGAGAATGAAGATATAACCGTTCAAAATCTTTGGGATGCAGCAAAAGCAGTCCTGAGGGGGAAATACAACGCAATACAAGCATCCATTCAAAAACTGGAAAGAACTCAAATACAAAAGCTAATCTTACACATAAAGGAGCTAGAGAAAAAACAGCAAATAGATCCTACACCCAGCAGAAGAAGAGAGTTAATAAAGATTTAAGCAGAACTCAACGAAATCAAGACCAGAAGGAACTGTGGAACAGATCAACAGAACCAGGAGTTGGTTCTTTGAAAGAATTAATAAGATAGATAAACCATTAGCCAGCCTTATTAAAAAGAAGAGAGAGAAGACTCAAATTAATAAAATCATGAATGAGAAAGGAGAGATCACTACCAACACCAAGGAAATACAAACGATTTTAGAAACATATTATGAAGAGCTATACGCCAATAAATTAGGCAATCTAGAAGAAATGGACGCATTCCTGGAAAGCCACAAACTACAAAAACTGGAACAGGAAGAAATAGAAAACCTGAACAGGCCACTCACCAGGGAGGAAATTGAAGCAGTCATCAACAACCTCCCAAGACACAAAAGTCCAGGGCCAAATGGCTTCCCAGGGGAATTCTATCAAATGTTTAAAGAAACCATACCTATTCTACTAAAGCTGTTTGGAAAGATAGAAAGAGATGGAGTACTTCCAAATTCGTTCTACGAGGCCAGCATCACCTTAATTCCGAAACCAGACAAAGACCCCACCAAAAAGGAGAATTACAGACCAATATCCCTGATGAACATGGATGCAAGAATTCTCAACAAGATACTAGCCAATGGCATCGAACAGTACATTAAGAAAATTATTCACCATAACCAAGTAGGATTTATCCCCAGGACACAAGGCTGGTTCAACACTCGTAAAATAATCAATGTGATTCATCATAACAGCAAGAGAAAAACCAAGAACCATATGATCCTCTCATTAGATGCAAAGAAAGCATTTGACAAAATACAGCATCCATTCCTGATAAAAAACTCTTCAGAGTGTAGAGATAGAGGGAACATTCCTCAACATCTTAAAAGCCATTTATGAAAAGCCCACAGCAAATATCATTCTCAGTGGGGAAGCACTGGGAGCCTTTCCCCTAAGATCAGGAACAAGACTGCGATGTCCACTCTCACCACTGCTGTTCAACATAGTACTGGAAGTCCTAGCCTCAGCAATCAGACAACAAAAACACATTAAAGGCATTCAAATTGGCAAAGAAGAAGTTAAACTCTCCCTCTTCGCCGATGACATGATACTCTACATAGAAAACCCAAAAGCCTCCACCCCAAGATTGCTAGAACTCATACAGCAATTTGGTAGCGTGGCAGGATACAAAATCAATGCCCAGAAATCAGTGGCATTTCTATACACTGAGACTGAAGAAAGAGAAATTAAGGAGTCAATCCCATTTAACATTGCACCCCAAAGCATAAGATACCTCGGAATAAACCTAACCAAAGAGGTAAAGGATCTATACCCTAACAACTATAGAACACTTCTGAAAGAAACTGAGGAAGACACAAAGAGATGGAAAAATATTCCATGCTTATGGATTGGCAGAATTAATATTGTGAAAATGTCAATGTTACCCAGGGCAATTTACATGTTTAATGCAATCCCTATCAAAATACCATGGACTTTCTTCAGAGAGTTAGAACAAATTATTTTAAGATTTGTGTGGACTCAGAAAAGACCCCGAATAGCCAGGGGAATTTTAAAAAAGAAAACCATAGCTGGGGGCATCACAATGCCAGATTTCAGGTTGTACCACAAAGCTGTGGTCATCAAGACAGTGTGGTACTGGCACAAAAACAGACACATAGATCAATGGAACAGAATAGAGAACCCAGAAGTGGACCCTCAACTTTATGGTCAACTAATATTCGATAAAGGAGGAAAGACTATCCATTGGAAGAAAGACAGTCTCTTCAATAAATGTTGCTGGGAAAATTGGACATCCACATGCAAAAGAATGAAACTAGACCACTCTCTTGCACAATACACAAAGATAAACTCAAAATGGATGAAAGATCTAAATGTGAGACAAGATTCCATCAAAATCCTAGAGGAGAACACAGGCAACACCCTTTTTGAACTCAGCCACAGTAACTTCTTGCAAGATACATCCACGAAGGCAAAAGAAACAAAAGCAAAAGTGAACTATTGGGACTTCATCAAGAGAAGAAGCTTTTGCACAGCAAAGGATACAGTCAACAAAACTAAAAGACAACCAGCCCTTTTGGGAGAATGGGAGAAGATACTTGCAAATGACGTATCGGATAAAGGGCTAGTTTCCAAAATCTATAAAGAACTTATTAAACTCAACACCAAAGAAACAAACAATCCAATCATGAAATGGGCAAAAGACATGAACAGAAATCTCACAGAGGAAGACATAGACATGGCCAACATGCACATGAGAAAATGCTCTGCATCACTTGCCATCAGGGAAATACAAATCAAAACCACAATGAGATACCAGCTGACACCAGTGAGAATGGGAAAAATTAACAAGGCAGGAAACCACAAATGTTGGAGAGGATGCGGAGAAAAGGGAACCCTCTTACACTGTTGGTGGGAATGTGAACTGGTGCAGCCACTCTGGAAAACTGTGTGGAGGTTCCTCAAAGAGTTAAAAATAGACCTGCCCTACGACCCAGCAATTGCACTGTTGGGGATTTACCCCAAAGATACAGATGCAATGAAACGCCGGGATACCTGCACCCCAATGTTTATAGCAGCAATGTCCACAATAGCCAAACTGTGGAAGGAGCCTCGGTGTCCATCGAAAGATGAATGGATAAAGAAGATGTGGTTTGTGTATACAATGGAATATTATTCAGCCATTAGAAACGACAAATACCCACCATTTGCTTCAACGTGGATGGAACTGGAGGGTATTATGCTCAGTGAAGTAAGTCAATCGGAGAAGGACAAACATTATATGTTCTCATTCATTTGGGGAATATAAATAATAGTGAAAGGGAATATAAGAGAAGGGAGAAGAAATGTGTGGGAAATATCAGAAAGGGAGACAGAACATAAAGACTCCTAACTCTGGGAAATGAACTACGGGTGGTGGAAGGGGAGGAGGGCGGGGGGTGGGGGTGAATGGGTGACGGGCACTGAGGGGGGCACTTGACGGGATGAGCACTGGGTGTTATTCTGTATGTTGGTAAATTGAACACCAATAAAAAATAAATTTATTTAAAAAAAAGAAAAAGAACTAAATGAAACAGAGATAAGCAATATGCCGATAAAAAAAATTAAAGTAATGATCATAAAGGTACAGGGATGGAAAAAGAATAGGAGAACTCAGTGATATCTTCAATAAAAGAAGTAGAGAATATTTTTAAAAATAGAATTGGAGAATACAATAACAATAAAAATACACTAGATTTTACACTAAATTTACACTAAATCAACAGTAGATTAGAGGATGCAGAAGAATTTATCAGTAATTAGGGGAACAGGGGAACAGAAAGCCAAGTTGAAAAGCAAAAAAGAGGAATTTTTTTTAATGAGGGGAGATGAAAAGATCTCTTAGACAACATCAAGCAAACAAACATTCACATTATAAGAGTCCTAGAAGGAGAGAGAAAAAGGTATAGAAAATTTATGTGAAGAAATGATAACTGAAACTTTTCCAACCTAGGGAGAGGAATAGACATCCAAGTCCAAGAAGCACAGAGAGTTCCAAACAGTGTGAACCTAAGGAGGTCCACTCCACAGCACATAATAATTAAAATGTAAAAGTTTAAAGATCAAGAGAGACTCTTAAAAGCAATAAACAAAAAGTTACCTACAAGGGAAACTCTGTAAAACTATAGGCTGACATTTCAGCAGAAACTTTGCAAGTCAGATGGAAGTGGTGAGAGAGAGAGAGAGAGAGAGAGAGAGAGAAGAGAGAGAGAGAAGGAACAAAAAAGAACTACAAAAGCAACCAGAAAACAATTTTTTTAATGGCAATATGTACATACCTATCAATAATTACTTTAAATGTAAATGGCCTAAATGCTCCAGTCAAAAGACATGCATTGGCAGAAGGGATAAAAATAATAAACTCATCTATATGCTGCCTATGAGAGATTCACCTTAGACATAAAGATGCCTACAGACTGAAGTGAAGGGATGAGAGAATATTCACTATGCAAATGGAATTTTTAAAAAAATGCCAGAGTAGCAATACTTATACCAGATAAAATAGACTTTAAAACAAATAGTGTAACAAGAGACAAAGAAGGGCATTACATAATAATAAAGGGATCAATTCAACAAGAGGATATAACTATTGTAAATACCTACATACCCAATGCTGGAGCACCTAAATACATAAAACAAGTATTGAGGGACATAAAGAGAGAAATTGATGGTAATACAATAATAGTAGGGGACTTTAACACTCCATTTACCTCAATGGATAGATCACCCCAACAGAAAATCATTAAGGAAACAATGGTTTTTGAAAAACACATTAGACCAGGTGGACTTTACAGATATATACAGAACATTCAAAACATAACAGAATACATGTTCTTTTCAAGTGCACATAGAACATTCTCCAGAATATATCACATATTAGGCTACAAAACAAGCTTCAATAAACTAAGAAGATGGAAATCATAACATGCATCTTCTTCTTGAGTGCATAACCTGTTTTTATTGACAATTATCTGGATTTCCCATTTCTGCTTTCTGTTCACCCATTCTAACTTAATAACACTATCTTGGTCTCTTATCATAGATGGTCTGCTTATCTGGGAAATGTTGCTACACCATCTGAATGCTAGAGGTGTGGGCTAACCTGATCATTACATTTGCATCTTCAGCTGAGGTAATTTCCTGAGTTTGTAAGTAAGTCTGATTCTAGGCTCTGATCTCCCCATCTATTGCCAGAGATATCCTGAGATAAGAGGCAATACACCCACATCTTTGTAAAGTAGTAGCTCGAGACCTCAACCCAGGGTGACCGTTTATTGTGATTTGCCTGAGATTGCCCCAGGGTAATTATGAACACTGCTTTCTCTCACTCCAGGCTTTGAGATAGCCTCCCCGCCACTTCCAGCCATGTGGTCCCCACTTGATAACATTCGTATTTCTCCCACAGGTGTTATCTCCCAATGGCCCCCAAGGCTGCAAATACCAATTCTCCAAAGTATTGCTGTACTCCAGATTCTTCAGTATGCCCACAGCACATTTTGGGCAAAGAAATTTGGGGACAATGCTCCTTTTTATTCTACATTTTCCAACAAATATTTATTGTTGATTATCAATATGCTGGTCACTAGGGCGATAATGGTTTGTGAAGATGGACATGGTAACTGCTTCCAAAGAGCTTAGAGTTTAGTGAAAAGAGTATCTCACATTTACTAATAGCATTCCAGGGATCATGTCAACTATGTTATCTGTGTTTGCTCCATCGTCATTAGAAGACCAGGAAGTAGGCATCTGTATGGTCACTACCTCACAACATGTTGTAGAAAATGAATAATGACCACTCAAAAATTTCAGGTCCTAATTCCTGGAGCCTGCAAATGTTACCTTATTAAAGAAAAGACTCTGCAGATATGATTAAATCAAGGTTCTTGCCATGTGGAGATTATCCTGGATTATCTATATGTGTTCTAAATCCAATAATAAGTAATTATTGCGAAAGAGAGGCAGAGACAGAGAGGGAAAGGGATGTGAAGACAGGGAGAGCTTGGAATGATGCAACCATAAACCAAGGAATTTCTGAAGATATCGCTAACTACCAGAAGCTAAAAGAGGCTTCCTCAAGAACCTAAGGAAGTATGCCCTACCAACTCCTTAATTTTGGAATTCTAGCTCCAGAAGTGTGGGACAATAAAATTCAGTTTACCAGGTTTGTGATGATTTGCTATGGCAGCCACAGAAATATAATAGAGTTGGGAAACTGAGGCTTAGTGAACCAATATATCTAAGGTCACATTTCATAGAAATTTATAGAGCTGGGATTTGAATTCAAGGAAATGCCTCCAGGGCTCTCTCTTAGCTTCTAGGATAAAGCACTCATTCTATGATATATGTTCTGGGCACCAAATTCATGATATCTGTGTCCCAGAATCTCAAAAAATGCTTTGTAAAAGGAGCTTACTCAAGTAGCCTCTTCCTATGGTTTAGGTAGAAATCACCGGAGCTGGGCTGATATATACGAACAATCCCTTCCATACTCTCCATGCTTCTTCCCTTCCACTCACTCTGTGTCTTTCTGTGTCTGTCCTCTCTCCTTCTACCAAAATAATATCCTTAACAGAGTAGTAGACTCTTGCAAACCAACTTTTAGTGGACCCACCAAAAGTTCCATAATTAGGTAAAACAATGAGTTCAACTAATAATGCACTAGATTTACATTATCTGTCAAAAATATATCCCCAGATAATTAATAAACTCCCTAGGTAGGCAACTATTAGATAAAGAAGGAAAACAGAAAACCAGTAATAGGAAAATTCTCAAAGTAAATTAAGCTATTCTCTGGATTCTTTCCTTAACATTGTATTTCATGCATTTCTGTATGTCTAATACATTCAAGTTTTCACTTGTGATGCAATCATTCTGGCGCCTCCATCTAAACTTTCCAATTTAGTGAACTGACCATTTCTTCAAAGAACATCACCGAAATATGCACTATGCAGAATATTTTTGAGGAAACTTTACACAACTGAGAATCACTTGTTTTATTGCTGTTAACATAGGGCTGATGTGAGGTGTCTCTCCAGAGTAACAGGTTCAATTTTGTGAAACATTAGGAATACCAGAAATAGTTCAATGTTTTTGAATATGGAGAAAAGGGCTTCATTTTACTTCACCTTGGGTTCTGAGCTCAATAGACCTATCTGATTGCCTCTGAATGCAATGTTGCAGCACACAGAGATACTTTTTGATTTCATACATCATTTATAACTTCTATAGCAATTCTACAAAACCAATACACATTATTCTTCCAAACCAAAGAAGCACTATCCTGACTTTATTATTCTACTGGTCGCCGGGACTTCTGTTCAAGCATAAATAGCTTACATTTCTTTCTACAAAGAGTACCAAGTTTTCAAAACACCATCATGCAATTTTATCTCAGCCTGGACTCTCCTCCCATTGCTTCTTTATTTCCATTATCCTTCCACCTTTAAATTACAGGTGTTTCCTCAGGTTGAACTCCTGGTCCTTTTCTTTTTCTATATATACAGTTGCCTTTCTTGCATGGTGATACCTATGGTTTCAAAACTAAACTATACTCAAAATTCTCCCCTACCCCTGGTTAAAAACAAGAAAAAACTTAAAATAAGTAGAAAGAACTCAATATATCTTGAACATGATCATGCTTAAAAGGAAACAATAGTGGCACTGTCCCCACTGAAGTCAAGAATAAGGTAAACACATCAAATGATTCCACTGTCATTATTATATTGTTCTGGAGGAACTAGCCAACACAATTAGGTAAGACAAACAAATGAAATACATAAAAATATAAAGGGAATGGTACCATTCTCCCTCCTCCAGGTAACATGAACCCACAGGACTGTCATGTTTCACTACTCCAGGGACCATCATCACCATTGTAGCATGCTTGTGCATTCTTAGCAAATTGGCATGACTGCACACCTGGAAAGCAATAGAAACTACTGAAAAACTATTACAAACAATAAGACTATTTAGTAAGATGACTGGAAAAAAATAATATACGGAAAACAATAGCTTTTATGCATAAAACATCACTAGTTAGAATATGTAATGGTAGAAGAGAATAGCAACAAAAAGTATTAAATACATAGGAATAAACCTAACATGGAAAGGGCAATATAAGACTTTTGGTTTCCAGTCTGGCATATAAGGATCTCAGGACTTGTCACTCTGCCCTAACAAGTAAAAAGTGCAACAAACTGAAAATCAGCAATTCTTCTTAGGTCTGTCAGGGAAATAAAATAACAATGTCAAATCACTATACCCCAAATGGAAGAGATACACAGAAGAATACAGAGAATCACAATTTACCAGAGCAAAAACCCAGGAGAAGAAATCTCCCCCAGGACATACTATCAGGAAAGGAAAGCCCAAACTCTAATTGAAAAAATGCAGGAGGCTCAGTGTACAAAAGTCTGAGAGCTAAAAACTCTAGGGAGCCCAAAGCATAGGGAGGAGCCCACAGTTTTGTGAGGTTTACCTCCAGGAGCCCTACCAGGTTCTTACAGTGAAAACCAGACAAAATATGCCTTCCAGTGAGAGGAAATGAAAAGTAATAATTTTTTTATACACCAGAGAATTCTGTTATTCTGAACAAAATCTGCCTGCAAGAGAAATTATTTTACCAGACCCTAATTTACTGGGGTTTTGTCAGAGTCCAAGTGCCCTAACTCTTAGAACTAATAAATGAATTCAATAAAGTTATAGGATACAAAATCAATATACAAAAATCAGTTGCATTTTTGTATCCTAATAAAGAACTATTGGGAAGAGAAATTAAGAAAACAATTCCATTTACAACTGCATCAAAAAGAATAAAATACTTAAGAGTAAACTTATCCCAGGATGTGAAAGACTTTTATACTTTGAAAAATCAAAGACAAAAAAAAAAATAAAAAGAAAAGAAAAATCAAAGACACTGATGAAAAAAAATAAAGAAGATACAAATAAGTGGAAATATACTTCATGATCATAATTGGAAGAATTAATATTGTTAAAATATTCATACTACCCAAAGCCATCTATTGATTAACTGCAAACCCTATCAAAATTCCAATGACATTTTTCACAGAAATAGAAAAAAAAATCCTAAAATTTGAATGGAATCACCAAAGAACCAGAATAGATACAGGAATCTTGAGAGAGAAGAACACCGGAGGCAGTTATGTTTTCTGATTTCAAACTATATTACAAAGCTATAGTAATTATAACAATATGGAAATGGCATAAAAACAGACAGATCAATGAAACAAAATAGGGAGCCCAGAAATAAGCCAATACATATGTGATCAGTTAATTTACAACAAAGGAGCCAAGAAAATACAATGTGGAAAGGACAGTCTCTTAAATAAATGGTACTGGGAAAACTGGACAGCCACGTGTATCTTACATGCAGGTGATACAGTCCACCATCTTACAGTGCACACAAAAATCAACTCAAAATGGATTAAAGATTTTAATGTAAGATCTGAAACCACAAAACTCCTAAAAGAAAGCAGAGAGCCATCCTATAATCCAGTAATTTCACTTCTGGGTATATATACAAAGGAAATGAAAACAGAATCTTTAATAGATTAACTATATTCCTCATGCTTATTGCAGCATGGTTCACAATAGCCTATTTATGGAAGCAAGCTGAGTCTGCCCATGGATAAATGGATAAACATGTGAGATATATGGACAATGGAATATTATTGAGCTATGAGAAAGAAGGAAACTCTACCATTTGCAACAACATGAATGGACTTTGAGAGCCAAGTGAAATAAATCAAGCAGAGAAAGACAAATACTATATGATATCACTTATATGTGCAATCTGAAAAAGCCAAACACATAGAAACAGAAAGCAAGGAGGTGGCTACTAGGGACTGGAAGTGAAGTGGAGAAAATCAGATGGTGTTCAAAGGATACAAGCTTCTAGTTATGAGTAAGTTGTGGAGATTTACCTTACACCACGGCGATTATAGTTAATAATACTATATTATATACTTGAGAGTTGCTAAGAGAGTAGATCTTAAAAGTTCTCACCACACACATACAAAAAAAATGGTAACTATGTAATATGACGGAGGTGTTAGCTAACACCATGGTAGTTGTCATTTTACAATATATAAATATATCAAATCAACATCTTGTAAATCTTAAACAACATTAAATATCAATTGTATTTCAATAAAGCTGGCTGGGGGTAGAGAAGATGCCCTCATAGTAGGCAAATTGCAGAAAATTCACAGTTACAATCTTTGCCTATTTTGTTTTCCCCACCTGGCATGGTCATGATGAAAAGCTTACATCAAAAGTCCAAGTCTCATATATCTCAATGCCTTTCAAAAATAAAAAACATGGGGGTGATGAGGAACAGCTAAAATGTAATGTGCATGTGCCTTGACACTGTTTGTTAGCTATTCTTATTTTATGTTTGCAGGAGGGGTTAAAATCACTTACTAGCAAATACACAAGAGTATGTCTAGAAAATTAGTGTTTCCCAAAACAATATTAGGAGTCTCTCTGGCTTCCTTGTGTGATCAGAGATAGAATAACACCATTAGCTAGTTATTTACTCCTGAAGAGAGTGATGGCTTTTTTGGTCTATGTAGTTCAGAAAGAAAAAGTCCAGTGGCTCTCTTCAATATCACATGTAAGAATTACAAGAACAATTGTAAAAGGGGATTATTCCAGGGAAGGAAAATATCAAATGCTTGATGAAGATTCATTTGATAAGATGCCTTTCACAGATAATAGGAAAAATAAATCTCTGAGAGATTTAACATCCTCTTGAGATGATAATTATTCTTTCAACACGAAAAAGAGAAAGAGAGAGAGAAGAGAAATTCTGTATCAAAAAGATGACAAAATTATAAGATCTTTCAAGGTTTGAAATGTAATTTATGTTTTCATATCAGATAAACTTTTTTACCTGGTGAGCCACTATATATATAATTCACTTGGTAGGTAACGTGTAACATTTTTTTTCTCAGCAGGCTAGTTGTACTTTAAGAACACTTCTAGCCAATTCAAAAGTTTAGTCTGCTGGTTTTACTGTCTTTAGTAGCTAGTACTCATAAACACAATAGCTAAGCATGATTGAAGGTGAGTGACAAAACTATTTTGATGACTTGTAGCAGCAACATCTATAACAGGCCATATCTGAAGTTTGAAAGTAGTGAGAGGCAACTGATTTTGACTTTATTGAAATGCAAAGATAGAGGAAATTTATTTTTTCCTGAATAAGACGGTTTCATTCCATCACTTGTAAATGGAAAAAACTTTCTAGGGCTCCCCTCATTAATAAGTAATTTTGCAGGGTGACAGTCCTTCAGAGTTGAATAGGTAGGGAAAGTCACAGCCTATTTTCTCCCATTTACAAACCCTTTTCCCACGTTACTTATTTCTGAAATCAGAATGTGATGTGCAGCCATGCGTAAATTAACTGAGTGTTATCATTTACCCATGATCTCCCCTCCCTTAAAAAAGAGCTCCTATCGGGATGCCTGGGTAGCTCAGTGGTTGAGCATCTGTCTGCCTTCCGCCCAGGGCAGGATCCTGGGATCCGGGATAGAGTCCCATGTCAGGCTCCCTGCATGGAGCCTGCTTCTCCCTCTATCTGTGTCTCTGCCTCTCTCCCTCTGTGTCTCTCATGAATAGATAAACAAATCTTAAAAAAAAAAAAAAAAAAAAAAAAGAGCTCCTATCAATTTGATGAGCACCTTGGAATGAAAAGGGACTTAAAATTCAAGACATACAGATGAACCTATTTATAACCAAAAGGAACAAAGGGAGTTGATTTATAAAAGAAGCTGACAGAAAACAGTGGGGATGTTATTTCTTGCCCAAAAGAAGCTGTGCCTCAAGACACTGTCAGAATGGTACTTATTCTCCCTCCTGCTCCTTTCCCAACATTCTCGTCTTCATTATCATCAGCCCTACTGGTAATTGAACAACAGCTTATAGGAGGCACTGCCCTTTTAACGTCTTACCTTAACATGTGTGCTTTAAAGCACTATGTCCCAAAAATAAATAAATAAATTAATTAATTAATTAATTAATTAATTTAATTTAATTAATTTAAAATTTTTTTAAAAAAAAGCACTGTGTCCCAGCTGCACCACAGAACTTCAAGAACTATAAAAAATACAGCCAGCCAGACCCATTACAGACCAACTATTTCAGAATCTGTTAGGGCGAGGCCTGGACATCTGTATTCTTAAGTCTCCCCAAGTGATTCTGATGGACAGTAAGTACTGAGGGTTGCTGTCTTTCTAAACTACTGCCGACCAGCAGCAAGTACTTGGAACAGAAGTCACAATAACTCATGTCATATTCTTTCTAATCAAAAGGGATAACACTTCCCAAAGTTTACAAAGCAAAAGGGAAAAAATAGCCTCATAAAAGGAATCACTTCCCTGATATGTTTAAAGGAGGAGAAATGACCATAGAATTCATAGGTTTGAAATGAATTCTTGTAAGAACCGGAGTAACATTAATAACTACCAGGACCTCAAGCACTCAACCTTGGACTCTAACTTTCAGTGTATTTGTCATTTGACATAATTAATGTCAAATTTTTAGTCACATCTAGCAGATAAAAGAGGTTGGCTGCTGGTGGCTAACTGCCATAGCAAAACCAAGTAACTATTTGGAACTCTGAGGTTCCATGCTCCACAACTCCAACTATTCCTGGAAATATACCTCTCTTCAGTTACTCCTCTTTGCCATGAAACCCACTTTAAAAAGAATGTGTCATCTTTTACTAGGATCCCTGCTCACCAATGGTGGCTCTTTGACAGCCTGTGCCTCATACAGTAACTTTCATCCATTTCTTACAGCAATATCCTTTTCCCAGGGGGACAAGCTAATAATTTCAGCTGCCCTGGCATCAAATTCTCTTCTGCCAAAGTGGCTTCTCAGGAAAAAAAAAAAAAAATCCCCAGATTTAAAAAGAATGTGCTCTGTTTTCTCCTTTCTCTCAATTTAGAATATATTGACTTCCTCATAGCTTGTGAGAGTCCCTAGGGACCCCTTTGCTGGCATTCTGTTATGGAGAGAGAAAACATACTTTCTTATTCTGGTTATTTGCAGAGTAATGCAGTTTTAACAACATGTTCACTGGCAACACAGAACCTCTAGGCAAAGGCTTTTGCTCCATGTGCAAAGCTCATCATTACGTCATCACGCATTCATTGAAGGGTTGCCCACACAGACACCATACACCTCTTAAGCACTGGCAACATGCTGGATCCCACACACATATGCAGAATAGACACATTCTGTTTAAATATCTTGTACTCCATTCTCTTGGGATCAACACTTTTAATTTTCTTAGGGTAGAACTATGGACATGCTTAGAATATTTCTGTCTACAGGTCCACAATGGCAGAAAGAGATGCTGGAAAACTATGGGTTGTTTTCCTCCAGAGCTTCATTTCATCAGAACAAAAACATATCCAACAACCCATGATATACAGATAATTATATAGCTTTTCTTTCCACAAGTTACTGAATGTAAACCTTGCTCACTTACTTCCAGAGTTTTATCCATGACTGGTAAGAAAAAGATTTCAAATGATGGTTTAAAGATAAATGTGCTGGAGAAATAAGGTTTAAATATTTACTTCTAATTAAACTAGTGTGTCTGTGTGTTGGGCAATCAGTCATTAATCAAGAAGATACTCAGCGATTTCCTGGTCAAAACCCAGTATGTGAGAGAATCCAAACAGTTCTCAATCATGGTCCTCTTCAAAGAACGTACAAGAGTCACAGATATTTCTATCCTGGAAGTAATTGTTTTCAGATACAGTGTGTATGGAAAACAGATGAACCAGCTTAGTACCCTGTAAGGTTCTTCATATGTCTGAGCCCTTTTGTACTATTATTTTTTTAAAATTAAAATATCTGCTGGTGACACACAAAATACTTGAGACGAAGGAAGAGAATAATGGGTGTTAGCTCAATGTCCGTTACAATAATGCAAATTAGTTTACATGAGATTGATTAATGAAATCAGGATAGCATAAAAGTTGCCTTGATTTGTACATGAATATTTCTATTTTTAGTCCATTAATGATCCATGCCATAGAGTATTAGTAGATGAATTCCCATAACACTAATAAAGCTAAGAAAAGCAAGTTGCTATACATGTGCCCCATGTCCTTCCTCTTGACTCAATAGTCAAGTACTTTGTCTTAGAAGAATTTGTTGTAGATATTCCCAGATCTTGTACATTTTGCTCTTGTCTAACTCAGCAGCCTTGACCTTGCCTTATATCTTCCCCCACCCTCCCTCCATCAAAATACCTTTTGCTTTATGGTGTTTTTATGTAAAGCCCTACATTTACTACAGCATTTTTCCTTTTTTTCAGAAATGTAATGGGTCTTTTGAAACTATACTTAAAAGTTATATTAAGATTATTCTTGATTTCATCAGTGCCATGGTCACAAAGTTGCATAGGTTTCTAATGATCGGCTGCAAACCCATTTTCCCTATGAGTTCTGGTCTTTCTAGTGCATGACTATGAAGAATACAGGGTTTTCCAGGAACATATACACAGGCCAAATGGGAACTCGAGGGAAGCAAATCATTGGGTATTGGAAGATGGTCAGAGATGGCGTCATGGATACACATCCTGATTTAGACACGGAAGGAAGCATAAGATTCAACTAAGCAAAAAAGAGGCAAGAGATGAGAAGATCATCAAGATTAAAGAGGAAAAAGCCATCACTGTAAGCCATGTGTGTAGAAATATGAGTAAAATTAGATAAAAAAGGAGAAAGGTATCTTAAATTAGCATTGCCCAGAATATAAAGAATATAAAGACCTAAGATCCTAAAATTTCTTCTTTAGCAAAGAGTCATTGGAGACTTTGGGGGTAGATGTGGGTGGAATAGATGTGGCTATAGAAATGCCAAAGCAATTCTCTTTTGGTGCAGCAAGAGCTCCTGAAAACATTCTAGTCTATCACCATTCTTTTATGTTCAAAAATTGAGGTCCAGGGAGATGGCTGACCTGTTTACATTCACATTTATTCATGACCTGTGTCTCCTGATTACCAGACCAAAGTTCTTAGGATTATAACCATGTAGCACTAAAGGCATTTAAAAAATAATAGGATGAGTACTGCAATAGTCAGTAGTCCATGACCAGCAAGGATCTGGTCTATGAAATATCAAAAGAAATAGAAGGAAAAGAATTTATTTGTGCGATTCCATGAAGAAAGGATCTGTATTTAAACATGGCAAATGACTAATGAGCGATCAATGGTCACTGAAGTAGTAACTTTATATATGTTATTCTGTATATAACAAAGTACAAGAGGTAATTTACATCTCTCTTTTGTGATATCACTATTAAAGTAGTATTTGGTAACTGTTTACAGGCATTTGCAGAGTTAAAATGTAGGTGGTATGTGTGGCTCATCTCTGAAAACAAGACTGGAAAAAAAGAACCAGAAGAACTAAATCATGAGAAGGATAGTGGAATTATTCCATGAAGCTGGACCAAGAAAGAGGTCTATTCTATTTTTCCCCAGAAGGCAGCTGCCAAGCAAGAGAATCCTTTCCTCTCCCAGGTCTGGCTGGCTCGGAGGAGAGATTCCATGAAGACTCCCCAGTTGTTCAAGGAAGCTGATCCTTCATTGTCACTTGTCACATTTCAGAGCAATTGTACCCATTTGGATTTAGAACTTTAGGGGAAGATGCCACCTGGTGCAATGATCCAGTGCCTTAGGGAGACCTCACCAGAGTGGCATTTCCTTGGTGTAGTCGAGATTTTTAAAGTCTAAAATTATTATTTGGTCAGTGAACCAAAGTTCATCATTTTTTTAAGGAACTAAT
This sequence comes from Vulpes lagopus, assembly GCF_018345385.1. NCBI lineage: Eukaryota > Metazoa > Chordata > Mammalia > Carnivora > Canidae > Vulpes > Vulpes lagopus. Next base: position 98,638,822 of record NC_054831.1, on the reverse strand, counting down.
ACTATTCTCTCATGTTAACCAGACTCATGAAACATTGCTGCAATCATCAAAAGGCCAATGAGAAAAAGTGGACCACAATACCTACTGCCACTCATCAATGCATGCATTGTCTTTGATAATCCATTTAGGAAGTCAAACATGATCAGAAAATCATGTGGTGTGCATGGAGGCAGAGGAAAGAGAATTATGCAAATGACCTTAAAGCCAATGCAGCAATGACAGCCTTAGGCATCCATATGCACATCCACGGAGATCTACCTAATGGGAGAGAATGCACATGGTCACTGGTTAGGACTGGAGTGAACCATTTAAAAATTTTTTTCATGAACTGTTCCATAAACAACAATACAAACTTTGAGTTAGATTTTTGAACAATCATAAGCAACTATGTAGGAGGTGCAATTAGAATCTTAACATAAGTATGTTAAAAATACTCAAAGCAGGGGTGCCTGGGTGGCACAGTCATTTAAGCATCTGCCTTCAGCTCAGGTCATGATCCGGGGGTCCTGGAACCCAACAGCCCCCATCAGGCTCCTGACTCAATGGAGAGCCTGTTTTTCCTCCTCCCCACCCCCATCATGCTGCTTTCTCTCTTTCTCTCAAGTAAATAAATAAAATCTTTTAAAAAATATTCAAAGCAAAATTTTACTTGGCTGAAAGTCCATGTTTGTTAAAACTATTCTATGAACTCTTTCCAAGTAATTCAGATTAATATGATAACAGCTGCTAATTAAACTATGAAGGAAATTAGTGAATTAATTGTGGTTATCTTGGAACAACAGTTTTCCAGAAGATTGTGGTGTGAGCAAGACTTGCTTAAAATTGCTTATTTCAGAAATAGTTTAGAGAATAAAATAGTAAGATCCAATGGGAAGAGAGAGAAAGAAACATACAACATTAGTAGAGAAAAGGCTAACTCCTTAACTTTGCCTATAAGTATGATTTACAAAGGAATATTGGATTAGAATACAAAAACAGATACATCTTTCAGTTGTATTTATTTAAAGTATACTATTAAAATTAATGGCACAAATACAGGTATCCAATTAGAAACCATACATAGTCTCTGCAAAATCTCATAATGTGATATTTGACCAGATGTTTTCATCGCTTCTCTAAGCCTGATTTGAACCTTTCAGGTGTTTTCAAATTTTTCATCTAAGTAAAACAAGCTTCCACTTAATCTATTCTGATGTAATGATAAAAACATCAATAGGGGCAACTGGGTGGCTGAGTTGGTTAAGCCTCTGACTCTTGGTTTCAGCTCAGATCGGGGTTGTGATCTTGGCGTTGTGATCTCAGGTTTGTGAGATTGAGTCCCATATCGGGCTTCACACTCGGCACAGAGTCTGCTTAATGACTCTCTCTGTCTCTCCCTCTGTCCATTGCTCTCCACCCCAGCTAAATAAATAAACCTTTTTGAAAAAATGAATTTAAAGTAATGAGCTCTTCCCTCTGCTAATGTGGCCAGGTTACCCACTCTGCCAGGAAACTTCAAGATCTCTGGAGGAATTTTCTGTGAACAAGGGGATTAATGGTACAATTTAGCCAAGTGCCTCATTTTGCTGCTGTTTACAAGAGTTTTGGATTTTCCTTGTGACTCTGACCTTAGAATGGGGCCATCCCCTTGTAGATCCTTTTATGCATCTTCATGATGACTCTTTATCACAACAATATTCTGTTGGGTTGGTCCTTCTGAGTACAGGAAAGAAATGGCTGTATTTCAGGGATGAGTCAGTATGTGTGTACAACACATAAAATCACAGAAGATAATCCAAGTCCAGCTTTGTCCCTCTCTCAATTAGAAAGAATTCTGTTAGATTAACTCATCATACTCTTTTTCTCATTTGACATGCTTCCACATGGAAGTTGTTTCTTTCTTTTACTTTTTAAAAATAAACAAAAATTTAAAAATTCTTTTTTGTTTTTCCCATCCCTACCCTACTTTTAGGCTTAACTTTGCTCTCCTAGATATTCATACAACTTTTCAATCCTTGTTTTCAATCACTACTTTCATTTATCTACAAATATACCATATAAATAGTTTCTAGGCAATAAGATTAGAGAAAGGTGCTAAAAATTGATAACTATATAGAGGTGTAAGAGATAGTCCCTCGCTTCCAAAAGCTATTCTCTAAGCAGAAAGAGAAAACAGGCCCCTGGTACAGTCAAAGAGCAAAAACAGCAAAAGACTATTCAAATATATTCTAATACACCAAAACTTAGGGAGTGAAGAAAGCACCCTAGAATTCAAGCACTGAGAAGATGGGTGTGGGCAAGGTGGGGCTCATGGCAGAGCAGGTTGGAGCCAAGACAACTTCATTTGGGGTGGTGGACCTTTCAACACTGCCAAATCCCCGGTGAAGGCTACCCTACAACAACCATCCACTGCTTTGGGTGGAACAGAGGGCGAGAGGCTGAACTCAGGGCCAGATCATCTGGTTCAAACCCTGGATCTGCTACTCAACAACTACACACAAGTAACATAACTTCAGTGTCAATTGGTAATAGAGTTTGTCAACAGTAATAGAGTTTGCCAAGTATGAAATAAGTTAAAACATGCAAAATACTTAATACTATACCTGACACAGCAGAAGCACTAAATACATATTTACTATTACTACCATTATCAGCTGCTGATGACATCACGGGCTTCTAAGAGCACATCTAAGTTTTAAGCACCACCCCTGGCCACAAAGATGTGTACCTAGTCTTGAATCACAAGACATGTCACTCTCTTTTTTTAGCAAGCAAATTCAAACTGCACAGTTATTTTGTGAATGGGAGCTGATAGGAATGTAAGTGGGAGGAAAGAAGAAAAGAAGAAAAAGTGGTGATAGTGATCACATCTCCTTCAATTTCAGGTCATACTTTCCAAACCAGCCTTAACTACCATGCCTTGAGTTCTGAGTTAGTAACAGAATGTGCACAGTTTTTACCTCTTTATGTTTCGATAAAAATTCACAAATTCTTAAGTAATTTTCCAAACAGTCTTTTTGCCCCCATCATCCTATTTTGTATATTCATTACAAAGGCTGGCTCAGAAGCACCACTTGTTTTTCTTTTTTTTTTTTTTTTCTTTTTTTTTATTGGAGTTCAATTTGCCAACATATAGCATAACACCCAGTACTCACCCTGCCAAGCGCCCCCCCTCAGTGCCCATCACCCAGTCACCCCAACCCCCTGCCCACCTCCCTTTCCACTATCCCTTGTTTGTTTCCCAGAGTTAGGAGTCTCTCGTGTTTTGTCACCCTCACTGATATTTTCACTCATTTTCTCTCCTTTCCCCTTTACTCCTTTTCACTATTTTTTATATTCTCCAAATGAATGAGACCATATAATGTTTGTCCTTCTCCGATTGACTTATTTCACTCAGCATAATACCCTCCAGTTCCATCCACCTCTAAGCAAATGGTCTGTATTTGTCGGCACAGCAGGCCCCTCCCCCAGAACACACCTTGTTTTTCTAAGTGCCCTTCTTATTGGTGTGTAAAACTCTGTCTCACCTTTCATCCTCAATGAATAGCCATAAGATGCTTTAACTTATCTCTAGGAGCCCCAGCAAACTGCCACATACTTCGCTCTCCCATGCCATGACTAGCATTTAAAAGTATAGTAGTGCCCCTGTAAAGAGGCTTTTCGGTGGCATCTGGAATGGGTAGATTGATAGTTGACATCAATGCCTTCAATTGTGGCTTGTTGTTTTTTTTTTAAGATTTTCTTTATTTACTCATGAGAGACACACACACAGAGAGAGAGAGAGAGAGAGAGAGAAGCAAATACATAGGCAGAGGGAGAAGCAGGCTCCATGCAGGGAGCCGGAGGTGGGACTTCTCCAGGATCACACCCTGGGCCAAAGTCAGGTGCTAAACCACCAAGCCACCCAGGGATCCCCTCCAGTTGTGTTTTTTATTGAAACGCTTAGAGGAAGAACTCAAGAGCTGGGAGAGCCCAAGAGCCCCAAGGCAGGACGTGCTCAGATGTAGATGAGAGCTATCATCAATAGTAAACACTGGTGCAGGAAGGGGGGGAGGGGCGAAATTTGGAAATCAAATCTCTGTTTACTTTAAGTGTGCATGTTAACATCATGTTCCTGTGTCATTCTGTTAAGGAGACTTAGAGAGTTCAACTAACCTGAAATAATTAGCACCTGGAACACTTCTCAAGAAAGGTGAAACAGGGCAGCCCGGGTGCCTCAGCGGTTAAGCGCCGCCTTCGGCCCAGGGACTGATCCTGGAGACCCAGGATCGAGTCCCACGTCGGGCTCCCTGCATGGAGCCTACTGCTCCCTCTGCCTGTGTCTCTCCCTCTCTCTCTCTCTCTGTCTCTCATGAATAAATAAATAAAATATTTTTTAAAAAAAAGAAAGGTGAAACAAAAATGGAAAGTCTCATTGTTGTCATCATCATATAATAACAAGTAGAAGCCACCTCTGCTGCGTAACAAATACTTGGAAACAAGTTTCAGATCTCAAAAAAGCTGATGTATTTTATAGAACACCTCTTAAGAGTCCTATATAGAAAGCTATAATCATAAACCAAAAATCAAGAATAAGGAGATTTTCCATAGGAGAGAGTAAAAAGGAACAGATGGAGGAAATGAAAGGAATGGAATGAGAAAGGCAACAATAAGGCCAACAATAAAGACAAGATGCACTTCGAATCTGGATCAACCTTGAAAAAATTCCTGGAGGAATCTGTGTCAATGAGCCCTGAAGAACGAGCCAGATACCTAGAGAACTATGACGCTATTCGAGTCACTCATGAGACCAGTGCCCATGAAGGTCAGACTGAGGCACCAAGTATAGATGAAAAAGTAGATCTTCATTTTATTGCATTAGTTCATGTAGATGGGCATCTCTATGAATTAGATGGACGGAAACCATTTCCAATTAACCATGGGGAAACTAGTGATGAAACTTTATTAGAGGATGCCATAGAAGTTTGCAAGAAGTTTATGGAACGTGACCCTGATGAATTGAGGTTCAATGCAATTGCTCTATCTGCAGCATAGCTTGTCAGTAAATGGAAACACCAAATACTGTATTATTTGCAACAAAAATTACATTTCTGCTGCCATACACTAACTCAAAAATTTTGATATTTTCATTAACTTGACTGATTAAACTTTATGTGAATTAAACTTTAAAAAAAATAAAAAAATAAAAAAATAAAGGGCACTGCAGGTTGTGGATCCCATTGAGCTGGTTGTCTTCCTGCCTGCCCTGTGTCGTAAGATGGGGGTTCCTTACTGCATTATCAAGGGGAAGGCCAGGCTGGGGCGTCTGGTCCACAGGAAGACCTGTACCACGGTCGCCTTCACACAGGTTAACTCGGAAGACAAGGGAGCTCTGGCTAAGCTGGTAGAAGCCATCAGGACCAATTACAATGACAGATATGATGAGATCCGCCGCCACTGGGGAGGCAACGTCCTGGGTCCGAAGTCAGTGGCTCGCATCGCCAAGCTGGAAAAAGCAAAGGCTAAAGAACTGGCCACCAAGCTGGGCTGAGTGGACGCTGTTGAACTTTCTGTACATAAAAGTAATAAAAGGTTCTCTTTCAGTGAAAAAAAAAGAACTTATTTGTGTTTTTCAACATACCTCAGATCCAGTACAAAAATCCTTGGGTACAGATCATGATGTTTAAGAACATGACGCCGTCCCCCTTCCTGCGGTTCTATCTGGATTCTGGGGAGCAGGTCCTTGTGGATGTGGAGACCAAGAGCAACAAGGAGATTGTGGAGCACATCAAAAAAATCTTGGGGAAGAACAAGGAAACCCTGGAAGAGGAGGAGCAGGAGAAAAAGCAGCTTTCTCACCCAGCCCACTTCGGGCCCCGAAAGTACTGCCTGCGGGAGTGTATCTGCGAGGTGGAGGGTCAGGTCCCCTGCCCGGGCCTGTTGCCGTTACCCAAGGAGCTGACCAGGAAGTACAAAGCAATGCTGAAGGCCAGCACCCAGGACTGAGGCCCAGGCCACACCCTGGGAGGGTGTCCCTGGAGGGACTCTGAAAAATCTGTGCCATAAGACCGTCCCCTTCACACACCTGTGTGCAGCGACACAAGAGGGTCGGGGAGGATCTGCAGTGGAGCTGCTAGACGTGGGCTCTGCTCTGTCAGGCAATAAAATGCTTCCTGGTCTCCAAAAAAAAAAAAAAGAACTACAAACAAAATTTCTATTAAATTAAGTTTTGTGTCTTCCTCCTGTGTCTCCTTCTGGGGGAGGTGACTCTCGAGTAAGGCTCATTTTCCAGTGGCTAGTGTTGGTTGAATGTCCCCTAAGGCTACAGGGTCTGTTGTTTACCCCCACAACCTCAAACCAGTGGGAGAAAAGTGTGTTCTAAGCGCCTTTACAGAGACTCCAGATACTACTCATTGAGTCTTTGTGCCAAACTGAGCTTTGTTTTTAGTTTGCCCCATTCAGTTTGATGAAGCTAAGCTCCAAAATGTAAGGAGTAGGGCAGGGCTATGAACTCACACCATAGCACCATTTCATGAGATCTGTTTTACACTCAACCATATATACTTCTTGACTGTTAAAAGAGCAAGACTAGGATGATTGGACTATTTTAAACAAGTATTCTTAATACCAGTCAGGGTTAAGTTACTCCTTTTATAATCAAGAATATAGGTTCAGATATGAAAAAGAAAAAAAAAAAGCACATAGAATTAAACAGAGTGATACCGTTTTCCTTCATAGCTTAGCATTACCAGTAGGAAGAACAGCAAGGGTTTCTCCTCACCCTGATTTTAAAGGTCAGCATTCCTATTTCAATTGCTAAAACCACTAAAAAATAAATGAGAAGATTACAAATCTAACAGACCCTTCAAAACACTTCAGAATAAGACAGAACATAGAATTTAAATCCAGGAATTACTGGATTCTAGGGATATGTGAGGCCATAGAAGATGTAATAGCATGTAAGTTAGGAGCATCAAAATGATCTGTTATTCAGAATAGTAACAATGTCTATAAATTTTAGGCTAAGTATGAGGCATACTTGAAATAACTAGAACTACTAAAAGAACACGTGGAGAACATAAATTCAAAACAGTAAAGAGGAAGTAGTCAGAATGAGGAAGAAAATCCAAGAGTATAGAGAAAAAAAATACAGAATAATTAGGCAAATAAATAATGGGTAATAATATACAAGACAAATATTAACCCAAAAAAACTTAGGTTTCTAAACAAAATACAAAACCACAATTAAAAACAATTGCTACGGGATCCCTGGGTGGCGCAGCGGTTTGGCGCCTGCCTTTGGCCCAGGGCGCGATCCTGGAGACCCGGGATCGAGTCCCACGTCGGGCTCCCGGTGCATGGAGCCTGCTTCTCCCTCTGCCTGTGTCTCTGCCTCTCTCTCTCTCTATGTCTATCATAAATAAATAAATAAATCTTTAAAAAAAAAAAAAAACAATTGCTACATGATAATAAAATGTTTGGTTTGCTTGTGCACACCTAATCGCACCACCTTACAGTAGATATAACAAAAACTCACAGAAATACCAGGAAAAAATTACAGTGAAGGATTTTCACACACTCCTCTCTTTTTGATCAAACAAGAAAAATACAATTTTGGCTAAAATTAACTTAAACAGTACCATTGACAAGTTTGATGATGATGAACATATCACATACAACATTTGGAAAATAAACCTTTTACTTTTAAAGTACATATAGAACATGTCCACATTTGACCATATATTTCACCAACAAAGGAATTAAGTTAGAAATCAATAATGAAAAGAAACCTCAGGAAGAAAGCACAGAACATTATTAATCCATGAGGAAGTGAGAAAAAATAATAATGAGTATTAGAACATGTTTGTAGTGAATGATAATTAATATAAGTTCCACAAATCGAAACATGAGGGATATAACTAAGGCAGTAATCAGGGGGAAATACACACTTAAGAAGCCTACATTAGAAAATTAATGGGCAAAATATCCTATCTGATAAGGAAGAAAGAAGCAGTATAATCAATCTTTTAAAGTTATGATGGCAGGACTTGCAGCTATAAGCATGTCAAAAGTTCAGCAAATTCTCCCCCCAAAGAAACAAGTATAAAATGGCAAAATTGTCTAAATCAGCTGCAGTAGGACTTTGGAAACTAGCTAAAAACAAATAACAAACGAAGGCATGTGTATTCATGAAATGCTGCGAGAAATGCAGATAAGGACTGTCAGTCAATCTGAGGCCTCTGCAGCTGGGACTGCTCCCTCCACCGCTTCCCAGCTCACTTAGTAAGAATGAAAGTTTTACCAGGTGTAGCTGGGCATGAACACCAGCCCATTTGCTGCCACAGGAAAAGGATTTGATTTGGAGTAGAAGATGAAAAGCTCTGCTAGACACAATGAAAGTAAAATATGAGACTTGGTAGGTAACAACAACAACAAAAAAATCTACAGATCTGTAGCCTGAGTATGTAGTTCTCGTGAGGGTAAGTGACAGACCACCAGAAATTTAATGGGGAGATCTAAAAATGAGAGACCATCAGAGGGCTGGATGTGCTCTCTACACATTCCTTTATCTCTGTGAAAATATGTACAAGTTCAGGGGAACTCCAGAAGGGCAAAGCATTAAATAAAAGCCAACGCAGACTTGACAAATGGCTGAATTATAAACGAACCCATATCCAATCTGATCTATCAGCAGACGGTGGATGACTTACACATTTTGAGGTATGTGAGCAGAATCTCTGCCCAAATTATTGATTTATCATTAAGTTATATAAACACAGGAGTGACCTCTATGAAGTCAGGCTATAAAATAAGAATAGCACAAACTACCTACTAGGATGATTATAATTAAAAAGGCAAAAATAGTAATAGTGGGGCATGAGGGTGGCTCAGTCAGTTAAACATCTGCCTTCAGCTCAGGTCATGATCCTGGGGTCCTGGGATCGAGTCCTGCATCAGGCTCTCTCTTAGTGGGGAGTCTGCTTCTCCCTCTTCTGTGCCCCTCCCCCTAACTCTTACTCACTTGCTCACTCTCTCTCTCTCAGATAAATCTTTTTAAAATGTGTTGATAATAACACAAACTGAACAGAAACAGCAGCAGCCATACACCAAAGGAGAAATAGATTTACACAATTTAATGTATTCCATGGTATATAGTCTTTGCTATTAATATATTGTACACATGAAAGCTGCTGAGAGTAAATCAAGTATTGTCATAAGAAGGAAGGAAGGAAGGAAGGAAGGAAGGAAGGAAGGAAGGAAGGAAGGAAGGAAGGAAGAAAGGAAGGGCCACCCATGTGAAGTGACAGATGTGTTAATTATCTTGATCACGGCAATCATTCCACAGTATATATGTACACCAAATAATCATGTTATATACTTTAAATATATACAATTTGTCAATTATTCCTCAATGTGTATTATGTGTTATTTTATTCATCCAAATAAGTTACTAAGAACAATAACAAAAGCCATAAGAGAAAAAATCCAGAGTTGCTAAAATATACAGCTTGTAATTATAACAAAAAATGAAGCATGTCAAAAAAAAAAAAAAAGAATGCTGTGACCTCATACAAAGGAAGAAAAAGGCAGTTGATAAAACCAACATTGATGTTGGGTTTAACAGACAAAAATTTCAAAAGTGGGTAGGGCACTTGGGTGGCTCAGTCAAATAAACATCCAACTCTTGATTTGGGCTCAGGTCTTGATCTCAGCCCATTGAGTCCCTCATGGGGCTCCCTACTCTGCAGAGAGTCTGCTTGAGAATCTCTCCCTCTGCCTCTCCCCACCCCCCCATTCTCTCATGCTCTCTTTCTCTAAAATAAATAAATAAATAAATCTTTTAAAAAATTCAAAGTGGTGATTACAAATACACTCAAAGAATCAAAAAATACTATATGCAAGAATTAGAGGAATAATACTATGACAAGAATCAACAAATAAGGACTTTCAATAGAGAACTCAAAAACTACAAAATGAACCACATGGGATATACAGGTGAAAAGCACAATAACTGAAATGAGAATTGTACTAGATGGACACAATAGCAAATTTAAAATGGCAAAAGAATTGGGGAACTTGATGCTAGGTCAATGAAAATAATACAATTTAAGAAAGAGAGAGAAAGTAAGATTGAAAAGAATGAACAAAGAGGAGATAACACCAAGCATACCAACATACATGTAATAGAAATCCCAAAAGGAGAAAGATATTTCAAAAAATATTTGGAAAAGTAGTGTCCACAAACAGTTGCTAAAAGCATTAATTTTTTAAAAAATATTTTTCTCCAGATCCATAAAGTTTCATGAATTCTAAGAAGGACAAATATAAAGAGATCCATCCCTAGATAAAACATACTAAACTGATGAAATTCAAAGAAAGAGGAAAATAGTAAAAGTGGCAAGATAAAAACGAGTCAGCACGTACAGGAAAACACATGTGATTAACAGGTGAATTCTCTTCATAAATAATGGAGACCAGATGGCAGTAAAAGTAATATTTAAAGTGTTGGAAAAATAAACAAAAAACAAAAGAATCCTATGAAGTAGTAATTCTGCACTCAGGAAAACTTATTATTTCAAAAATAAAGGTAAAATCAATACATTTCAATACAGATTAAAAACAGAAACAAGGGATCCCTGGGTGGCGCAGCGGTTTGGCGCCTGCCTTTGGCCCAAAGCGCGATCCTGGAGACCCGGGATCGAATCCCATATCGGGCTCCCGGTGCATGGAGCCTGATTCTCCCTCTGCCTGTGTCTCTGCCTCTCTCTCTCTCTCTGTGACTATCATAATAAATAAAAATTTAAAAAAAAAACAGAAACAATTTTCTGCTAGTTGATCTGCCTTATAAGAAATCCTACAGAAAGTCCCTCAGGCTGAAACACACAGCAATGACTTGAATATACAGAACAACATGAAGAATACTGAAAATATATTTGTTAATCTCTTATCTGATAAAGAATTTATATCTAGAATATAAAAAGAGTGCTTTAAAACTCAAAAACCAAATAACCCAACTGCTATTCATAGTAAAGAGAAACAAACTACTGATACATGTTACAACTTGTATACATCTCAAAAAAAAAAAAAAAAAAGTTCTACTAGGTGAAAGAATCCACACACAGAAGACTGCATATTTTAAAATTCCATTTATAACTGAATAGTCCTATAACCATTCATGAAAAGTGAACCATTGCTTTAAAAGTACCCATATTACAAAAAAACACTATATTTGGATGGCTTTACTTTGAAGTTCTAGAAATATTTTTAAAAACATAAAATTCAATCTCAAAAGAATATGTTCTGAGGATTTAATGTATTCCATGGTATATAGTCTTTGCTATTAATATATTGTACACATGAAAGCTGCTGAGAGTAAATCAAGTATTGTCATAAGAAGGAAGGAAGGAAGGAAGGAAGGAAGGAAGGAAGGAAGGAAGGAAGGAAGGAAGGAAGGAAGGAAGGAAGGAAGGAAGAAGGGAAGGGCCACCCATGTGAAGTGACAGATGTGTTAATTATCTTGATCACGGCAATCATTCCACAGTATATATGTACACCAAATAATCATGTTATATACTTTAAATATATACAATTTGTCAATTATTCCTCAATGTGTATTATGTGTTATTTTATTCATATTAGACATAGAAAATATTGAAATATAATAATTACATATCTAGAAAAATTAAATCGTCTCTCTGCTTCACACCATACACATACAAAATAAGTCATTTCCCAGTGAATTCAAAGAAAACACAATGCAAAACATAGAATATTTAAACATTTTCTAAGATAGTTCATATCTTTATGATCCTGGAGTATGAAAGTGTTTTTTTAACAAGACTTAGCAAGTTTCTTCCATTATTACGAGATAGCAATAAAAAGAGGGAAAGCAAAAGCCACATCACAAATCTTTGCAACCTATATAACCAACAACAGATCAGAATTACTGTAGTTAAGATTTAGAGAAGTTAAAAGTTGAACACAGATTTTCAACTGTGGGCAGGGTTTGTTCAAGGGTCAACTCTGTGATGTGTTTATAAAGAACTCCTGTAGGTCAATTAAGAAAAACCAGCAAAACCCAGTATATTAACAGCAAAAAATTCCAAACAAATATTTCAGAAGATAGAAAATACAATTATTAGCATTGATAAGAAATACATTAAAAGTATCAAATTCATTATTAATCTGGAAAATGCAAATTGAAATCAGAATGAGATACCATTTCTCACCAGACTGACAAAAAAGGCCACAATTACCAAATATTGGTTAGAATATAATGCAATGGGAACTGTCCTACGCTGTGGGTGGGAATGCATATTAGTCAACCATACTGAACAAAGGTTCCAAATGATCTAGTAAAATCTCTTACGTACACACCCTCTGGTGCAGCAACTTTAATTCTAAATATATAAAGTACGTGTGCACCAGAAAACAGGGATGCACAAGAATATACAGAGCTGCATTATTTGTAAAAGCAAAAGATAAGTTGCAGATGATTACATATGGTATCATTCAATTATATGAAGTTCAAAATTAATCAAATACATTTTAAAACTTTATACTAGGTGGCTAGACTATAAGTAAAATCAAAAACAGGTAAAAATCAGGAGAGGGATTATTGCCAGGACGGCAAGGAGAAGAATGCCCTGGTGAGGGACATATAGGGAACTTCTCAGATACATATACTGCTCTACTTACATTGCGTCCTGGGTATATGGCTGCTCATTTTATTAGTTTTTAAGCCTTATGGTATGGTCTATACAGCTTTTAATGGATGCCATGTTTCATGATTTTAAAAATTGACTCTCTACATTAAAACTCCAACTCAAAATTCACTCACAACTTTCCCTGTCCCCAGTTACAAGCTGTTCTTGAGACCTGGTGGTTTTGTGGCCAGCCAGCCCAGTTTTGTGGCCAACCCCTCGGTTCTAGGCAAGCCAGGAGAGTTGCATCTGCTACCTGGAGAGTCTCAAGCAAAAAGGACAGGATTTGCTTTTTTACCTCTCCTGAACATCCATTACCTTGGAGCAGAGGAATTTATGTTATCCCTCAGGTACTACTTCTCCCCCATTCCTCCTCAAAGTCTTTTATTTGGTGTTGAGAGATGAGGAGGTAAGAAAAGAAGAGGAAGAACACATAACTCTTACCGGTCACTGTTGCCATCTTCTTTTTTGTCATTGCTTATCGGTTGAGACGGACTTGTGACAACGACCTTGGTGAATAGACGTTGGCCCTCTTATAGGGCACAGGTATGACAACACCAGCTCTATGGGGCCTCTCTAGCATATACCTCCCTCAGATGGGAATCCCTATTTCTGGTCAATCTCTTCCTGGCCTGGTGACACACCCTACCTCCTTTTCTGCTCAGATCCTACCTGATGTCTACTCAACTTGTCCTCTCAAGCCCTGCTTTCTTCTCTGGCTTCCACTTGATGTGGACAACCCCATTGCCACACCATCAGTACGAGTTCAGACCTCCTGTTGTTACCCTCTCCCTCAGCCATGCTGTCTGTCTCCAATCATCAAAACTCTCCTCAAAAGGCAGAGAGAGCGGGAGGGCAAGCCCACTGCCTAAGTAGATACCCAACAGGAAAATAAGGTGCCAGGCTTCCCTCCCATGGCCTCCCAAACTTCTATGAAGGATTCTCCTGGGACTACTCTTATTTCATGAGCATCCTCCCCATAGCAAATAGGGTAGAGGAAGGAGCCTCAACACCACCTCAGACCAGAACCAATAGTCCTCTTTCCAAATCTTTCCCAGTTTTCGTCTGACTTAGACACAGAGGGGCAGGAATGAGAAGCAGGTTTATGGCAACAAGATTGGTGCTTCCCCATTTCTGTACTACACAGACAGCTGTCTGGCCCAATCTGAGGGACTAAGCACCTTGTGCCTTGGGCCGAGGAAACCATGGTGCCAGTGCCTCATTCATTGTGGGACATAGGCTCTGAAAAACCAGTCTTTCTACCCTTTCCTCCTTGAACATAAATGTCAAAGACACAGTATAAGATCTATTCCCAACGCTCGAAACTCTCCACTGTGGCCACCACGCCCTAGGTCACCAATGCATTTTCAGGAAGGCTCCATCACCTGTTCACCTGTTAGCAACATGCCAATCTTCTCTAGGAGATGCTTTTAGTAAATAGTGAGGTCAACTATATCACTGCCTTGTCACTCAGGGTCTGCAAGCGAGAAGCCCCTGGGGAGCACTTACAAAGTCCTGAGGCCTGGCCCTATCCCCGACCAAGTGAATCAGCATCTCCGCAGTTGAAGCCGAGCACAGGGGAGCTTTTGAATGGTCCCTTGATGCAGTTTATCACATGTAAATCGTACATCGATAAAGCTTATTTTTTAAGACCCTCTGGGTAATCAAATAGTGCTCTAAAACTTTTATAACAGACTAGATAACCTTGAGAGAAAAATTAGTATCATGGTAAAGAATATTGTAGTGTGACAGACCTGAAAGGAGCATGTCTTCATGCTATTCGTGATGCTTCCTAGCCTTAGCCGACTGGTTAATGTATTATCTATGTTCATAGGAAAAGGGCGTTCCATCATCACCAGCGGTGTTTGGTAATATGTGGCACCATCTACATTTAAAAAGAGAATTGCGATGCCTAAAATATTTTCATATCTACCAAAAAAAATTTTCTGAGTTTCCTACTGACATCAACTGATGAAAATTGGCAAAGAATTCTTGATGAAATTAAGATTTAACTTTGGCTAACCAACTTGCCTAGCTGGGATGCCGGTCCCTTACCTGGGAACTTTCTCCCAGACATCTAACTACCTGTCTGCCAAAGGCTATAAAACCCAGACCTGTTCCAAGCACCACCTAATATGAGACAAGGACAAACATAAACTCATAGCCAATAGCATACTGACTTGACATTAATGTGTCATATTTGGCTACATAAACAGCTAGTCCAATCTTAATCTTCCACTCATAATATTCTTCTCCTAGATCTTTTTTATTTTATTTAAATTCAATTAATTAACATATAACATATTATTAGTTTCAGAGGTAAACGTCAGTGATTCATTAGTCTTATATAATACCCAGTGCTCATTACATCACACTTATGGGCCCTCCTTAAAGTCCATCACCCAGATACCCCATCCCCCTACTTCCCTCCCCTCTACCAACCCTCAGTTTGTTTCCTATAATTAAGAACCTCTTATGGTTTGTCTCCCTCTCTGATTTTGTCTTCTTTTATTTTTTCCTCTCTCTGTCTATGATCCTGTTTTATTTCTTAAATTTCATATGAGTGAGATCATCTGATAATTGTCTTTCTGTGATTGACTTATTTCACTGAGCATAATATCCTCTAGTTCCATCCATGTCATTCCAAATGGCAAGACTTAATTTTTTAACAGCTGAGTAGTATTCCATTGTATACATATACCACATCTTCTTTTACCACTCATCTGTCGATGGACATCTGGGCTCTTTCCATAGTTCAGCTATTGTGGACATCGCTGCTATAAACATTGGGATAAAGGTGCCCCTTCAGATCACTACATTTATATCTTTGGGATAAATACTCAGAAGTTCAATTGCTGGGTTGTAGGGGTAGCTCTATTTCCCACTTTCTGAGGAACGTCCATACTATTTTCCAGAGTGGCTGCCCGAGCTTGCATTAGCACCAACAGTGTAAGAGAGCTTACCTTTCTCTGCATTCTCACCAACATCTGTTATTTTCTGACTTGTTAATTTTAGCCATTCTAACTGGTATAAGGTGACATCTCATTGTGATTTTCATTTGTATTTCTCTAGTGCCACGTTTTTTTCACATGTCTGTTGGCCCTTTGTCTTCTTTGGAGAAATGTCTGTTCATGTCTTCTGCCCATTTCTTGACTGGATTATTTGTTTTTAGGGTGTTGAGTTTAATATGTTCTTTACTGATTTTGGATACTAGCCCTTTGTCTGATACATCATTTGCAAATATCTTCTCCCATTCTATTGGTTGTCTTTTGGTTTTATCAACTGTTTTCTGTGCAAAAGTTTTTTTCTTGATGAAGTCCCAATAGTTCATTTTTGCTTCTGTTGTTTCTCCTAGGTCTTTGATCTATCAGTCCCCAGACAAACCTGATTAGCAGAGCCTGCATTGCTGAATATATACAAGGTTACATCCTTCTCTAACAAGACAAAATGAAAGCCCTTGTCAAAGATTTGCTATAAAAATGCTAGATGCAACAAAAATTAGATGCAAACAAAATTTATCTAGAGAATGTTTAAATAAGAAATAAGTGAAATAATTTTACCTAAATAACTCACAAATATATCCACTGATTTTTTAAGAGAGAGAGAAACCACATGTACACAAGCAAGAGTGTGGGGGACAGATGGAAAGAGAGAGAGAAAATCTTAAGTAGACTCCACATCCAGTGTGGAGCCCTACTCAGGGCTCAATCTCATGACCCTGAGATCATGACCTGAGCCAAAAGCAAGGGCTAGATTCTTAACTACTGCATCACCCAAGTGCCCTGGCCATTGATTTTTGATAAAGCACAAAAACAGTCTATGTATTCAACAAGTGGTACTGGAACTACTGAACATCTCTATGCAAACATAATGAGCCTTAATATAAACTTTACATGTAATACAAAAGTCAACTCAAAATGGATTATACCTCTTCAAGATTCTGATTTTAAATTCTTTGGGATTTTACCCAAGAGTAAGATTGCTAGATCATAGGATAGTTTTATTTTTAATTTTTTGAGGAGCTTCTACACTGACTTCCATTGTGGCTGTACTATTATACAATCCCACTAATGGTGTATAATGGTTCCAATCTCCCCACATTAGTGCCAACACTTACTGCCTTTCCTTTTTTTTTTTTTTTTTTTTTTTTTTCATAATAGCCATCCTAACAAGTGTGAGGTGGTATTTCATTGTGGCTTTGATTTGCATTTCCCTGGTGATTAGTGTCACTGAGAATTTTTATATACTTGTATGCCATTTTAATAAGCTTATGCCCTATTTTCTTCAAGGAGTTTTACAGTTTCAAATGCCACATTCAAGCCTTTAATCCATTGAGTTGATTTTAGTGTGTGATGTAAGATAAGTTTCTAATTTCATTCTTTTGCATTGATGTCAAGTTTTTCCAGCACAATTTGTTGAAGACACTGTCTACTATCCTTTCCCCATTAGATATTCTTGGCATTCTCACCAAAAATCAGTTGACCTTATGTGCAGGTTTTTTTCTGAACTCTCTATTCTGGTCTATTGATCTATATGTCTGTGTTTATATGTGTAACATACTGTTTTAATCACTAAAGCTTTGTAACGTGTTTTGAAATCAGGAATTGTGATGCCTCCATCTTTATTCTTCTTTCTCAAGACAGCTTTAACTATCTGAGGTCTTTTGTGCTTCCACATATATTTTAGGGCTATTATTTTCTACTTTTGTAAAAAAAAATGCCATTGGGATTTTGATGGGGATAGCACTGAATGTGTAGATCACTTTGGGTAGTATGGGTATTTTAACAATATTTAATCTCTAAATGTATGAACATAGGATGTCTTTCCATCTATTTACCTCTTATTTAATTTTTTTCATTAATATGTTGTAGTTCTCAGAGTCAAAATCAGAGTCTCAAAGAGATATGTGCATTCCCATGTTTACTGCAGCATTAGTCACAATAGCCAAGACATAGAAACAACATAAATGTCCATTGATTAATGAATGGATAAAGAAACTGAGGTAAAAATATAAACTGAGATGTTATTCAGACTTTAAAAATAAGAAAATCCTGACGTATGTGACTTCATAGATGAACCCAGAAAACATAGTAAGTAAAACAACCCAGTCACAAAAGGACAAATACTGCATGATTCCACTTATATAATTAAAATAGTCAAACTAATGGAAACAAAGAATGGTGGTTGCCAGGAGCTGGGGGCAAAAGGAAGTAGGGATTTGTTCAATGGGTATGAAGTTTCAGTTTTACAAGATGAATAAGTTCAAGAGATGTGCTGTACAGCATAGTGTCTATACTTAATAATTCAGTATTGTACCCTTAAAAATTTGTCAAGAGGGTAGACCTCACGTTAAGTGTTCTTACCACAAAAAACGTGGGGAGGGGGGTAGGAGGAAACTTTGGAAGTGATAGATTACCTTAACTGTGGTGATGGTTTCACAAGTGTATACACACCTCCAAACTCATCAAATTGTACACATTAAATATATCCAACTTTTGGTATATCAATTATGCCTCAAAAAAGCTGTTTTATTAAAAATAATAAAAGAAAATACATATAAAAACACAATGATAACTATAGATTATGGATCAAAATGTAAAACATTATACTGTAAAATTTTTAGAAGAAAAACTCAGGTTTAGAAGTAAAAAACCTTAGTTACTTAAGTGTTAGAGTTCTTAGACATGATTCTAAAAGAACCTATAAAAGCAAAGAATTATTCATTTAAACAAAATTTAAAACTTTTTTCTGTAAATGTCACTCTTTAGAAAACTTAAGGTCAAGCTAAAGACTGAAAGAAAATATTTACAAATCACATATCCAACAAAGGGCTTGTATCCAGAATATATAAGGAATTCTCAAAACTCAAATGATAACAACCCAATTAATAAATGAGCAAAGACAACAGGAGGGCAAAAGACAATTCAACAAAGAAGATATAAGGACGTTAAGTAAGCACATGAAAAGTTGTTCAACATGATTAGTCATTTGGGAAATGCAAACTAAAACTGCAATAATATGTCACTGTACATTCTTTAGAAAGAATAAAATTAAACATACTGACAATACCAGGTGCTGGCAAAGATATGGAACATCTAGAACCCTCAATCATTGCTAGTAGGGATGCACAACTGTACAAACATTCTGAAAGAGATTTTGACAGTTTCTAGAAAGTTTACCATACACATTCTATGTGACTCAGCAACCCCATCACTGGGCATTTACCCTAAAGAAATGAAAACTTATGTTCACATAAAAACCTGTAAAGAATGCATATAGCAGCTTTACTCATAATCACCAAAAGCTAGAAACAACCCAAATGTCTTATAACCAGTCAGTGGATAAACAAACTCCAACATATCCATTCAGTGGAATACTAGTTAGCAAAGAAAAAGAAACTGTTGAAACATGAAAAACTTGGATGATCTCAAAGAAAGAAACGCACTTCAAAAAGTTGCACCTTGCA
Source organism: Vulpes lagopus (assembly GCF_018345385.1). NCBI lineage: Eukaryota > Metazoa > Chordata > Mammalia > Carnivora > Canidae > Vulpes > Vulpes lagopus. The sequence goes on along the minus strand of NC_054831.1, from coordinate 98,619,694 downwards.
TGATTTCACTTATATGATACTGTTCAAAAGACAAAACTATAATAATGGAGACCAGACCCATCTGCTCGTTGGGTACCAGGAGTTAGAGGTGGAAGGAAGATACAATGATAAAGGTATAGCAGGAGCAAGTTTATCCTGACTGCCCATCCTTATTGTAGCAGTGATGACACAAATCAACTCATGCATTAAAATTCATAGAATTCTACAATCCTTACAAAATGTTAATATATCACTGTATGATACTAAAATTTTATTTTTTAAAAAAAATTGAGTATAGTCAACATACAATGTTAGTTTCAGGTGTACAACATAGTGATTCAGCTTCTCTATATATTATGCTGTGCTCACCACAAATGTAGCTGCCATCTGTCACCATGTAATCCTCTTATAGTATTAACTACATTCCATGTCCTACACCTTTTATTCCCATGACTTATTCATTCTATAAGTGGAAGCCTGCACCTCCCACTCCCCTTCACTCATTTTGCCCATCCTCCTACCCTTCTCCCTCTGCTGTCAGTTTCTTCTCTGTATAAAACTTTTGAAGGTTTATATTTACCCATATAGAAGCATAAATGAACCTTGGGAAACAGACACTCTTATCCCTATACAACCTATTCTCCACAGAACAATTAGAGCAGTCCTTTTAAAATGAAAATTTGTTCATGTAAGCCTCTGCTCAAAACATCCAGGGCCTTCCCAATAACCTAAGAATAAAATCACAGGTCTTGAGGACTTTGTGATCCTACCTGTGTCTCATTCTCTGCCTTCAATCCTTCCCCCGGCATCCCTTTGTGCCAACCACACTGACCTCTTTGCTGTTCCTTAAAGCACATTCTGGTCTCAGGGCCCTTACATTTGCAGTTTGTTCTGCCTAGAATTCCTTTCCTTCAGATATCACAGGACCTGCTCTCCCCTTTACTCAGGTCTCCATTCAAACCTTATTTCTTTAGGGAGGTCTTCTGGGACCACCCTATCTAAGGTAGGAAGCCCCAGGTAACAGGCACTACTTTTTACTATTATTATCATCATAGTGCTTACCTCAACTGATAATCAATCAACCTTCTCTTCTCTCCTCACATTCTCTCTCTCTCTCTCTATTCAATGAGAACAGGCACTTGTTGGTTGGTGGGTGGGTGGGTGGGCTGGTTGGCTTTTTCACTGTTCAATCCTCAGGCCCTAGAATAGCACCTGGCACATAGTAGGTATTCAAACTGTTGTGGAGTCAATGTGCAAAATATAATTATTTTCAATGTACCACTCAGAAAGTCACAAGTAACTTTCATCATTTACTTTGTCCTAGTCAGCCCATTACTTGGCACTTCCCCCTTGTGAATCAGGGGAACAATGGCTACTCAGCCCTCCTCCTGCCACCAGCGAATTATGAAAAATCTCAACTTCTTTCTTCCCTAGTAAAAAGAGAGAGGAGACTTAAAATACATAAATTTGCTGGAGTTACTTACTTCTGTGTTCTTAAAATGTTATTAAATGTTATTCAGCCTATTGTTCTTTGTCAATGAGCTTTAATTCATCCTCCTATACTTTCTTTTTGCAACACTGGTTATTTTATGAAGAAATAACACTTTGAGCAAAAAATAAGAGTGCTTCTTTGATTTTTATGTGGGGCTTGGGGAGGGTGAGGTATGCTTAGCCATTTATTTTAGACATATTTCATAGAATTCAAGGAAGCCCATTTTAGAAAATCACTGCATTCTCATCCCATCATATCTGCAGAATTAAATTACTTATGTTTCATTTTATTCTGAAAATAGCTTGTCATGAGCCAATTCTTTGTACCTTGGAACCTACATTTTGCTTGAAGAGGGAATAAGTATAAAGCCACATTTGTTAAATCTGAAGCTCTTCAATTGGTGGTTTAATGTTTTCTTCCAAAATTATAGACAAATGTTAAACTATGAAATGTTATATCTTCATTGCCAAATAGCCAATCTTTTCCCTGAGAAACTGCTAGCTGTGAGATCACTGATTGTGTCTTTTCAATTGCACCATATTCCAAATATGAAATTTTAGCAATTGGAAATTGGCTAGGATGAAACACAAAAAGTCTCAAAGCCAGGCATTTTACAAACAGGAGATGTCTTAAAGTTTAATAAAAAATAAATTCTGTCTTCCTTCCTTGAAACAATTTATCAGGATATATTCCTAATTTTAAAAGGTATATTCCTAAACTTAAAATGAAGTTTAAAAAGAGAGACTACACCTTTATTATAAAGGAGACTTGAAATGGTTCATTCATGCTATAATGTTTCCCAAGAATGGACAAATTTTAGAATTGTGCCTCTCTTTCTTCAGACTACTATTTCAAATAAATATTTTCTTTTATTTCATCCATAACATCACAAGTTGTGGTTAAAATTACACACCTCACACACACACACACACACACACACACACACACACACACAAAATATGTTACTGAGAGTGACAATTTAGCTCCTTGAGTAAAAACTACATAAGCAGTTAGAAGAAAACATAACAAAAAAGCTTCATGACATTGGACTTGGCAATGACTGCATGGATATGACACTAAAAGCACAACCAACAAAGTCTAAGGTAGACAAAGGGACCACATGAAAGTAAAAATCTTCTATACCAAAAGACACAATGAACAGAGTGAAAAGCAAACTATGGATTGGGAGAAAATATTTCCAAAGCATTATATCTGATAAGAGGTTGATATCCAGAATATATAAATGACTCCTAAAACTCAATCACAACAATATCTAATAACCTAATTTTAAAATGGGGAGGGGAGGTAAGATGGTGGAGGAGTAGGGCAACCCTAAGCTTGCCTTCTCACTTGAACACAACTAGATAAATATCAAATCATTCTGAGCATCCGAGAAGTCAATCAGAAGTCTTAAAGAACAAAGCTGCATGTCTACAAACCAAAAAAAAAAACTATCTGTGGAAGGGAGGAACCACAGAGAATTTGTGGGAGAAAAGAACAGTGGGTACTGCCTGGGCCTGGGAGCCCTGATCATGGAGGCACTAGCAAGAGAAAGAAAAAGAACGGGGGGTGGGGGGAGGAGTGAAAACACACACAGGGAACTGAACAAAAAAAGCTATTCCTCAAAATTTTTGACAGGAAAAAGAAGATGGTTACAATACCCCCAGTTTTCTATAAACAGCAGAAATGCATAAGTTTTAGAGGTCTGCAACATTGCCAGGTTCCCATCTGGGAGCTGAGTTTTGCTCCAGTGAGAAAACAGAGCTGAGTCCCAGCAGCCTGAAGGCTGAGGATCCCCAGAATCATGCAGGAAGAAGCGGTTCCCCTGCTTGGAGTGCATTTGGTAGAGGTGATACAGCCTCTCTGCAGGAAAAGGACCCTGCCAGCACCATCAAACCATCCTGCTCACCAGTACAGAAACAGACGCCCACAGAGCACTGCAAACCCTGATGCAGGCTGTGTGTTGTGATTTACCATAAACTCTGAACCACTGTTAGGTCACGCGGCTGTCTTCTGCGACAAACTGGAACTGGCCACAACACACGAAGACCTTGCCCCAGAGGTCTGCTCAGCAGGAGTCTCTGAAGTAATGGGTTTTAAAACACAGCCACAGCTGACATAGAACACAAGAGAGCTGTACTATTTGGCAGTTGTCAGCTTGGACATGGGGTGAGGGCATGATCCTGCTGGAAACCAAGGACACAGGCCCAGTCACTGCCTCTCTAGAGATCTTACTGAAGAGGGGTGGTGTGCATTTCCCCCTTGCAAGACAAGAGAACAGGGCACACCATTTTCTTCCCTCATCCACCAGCTTGATCCACCTCAGTAAACTAAACAGCACCAGCAAGTGGAGACCACAGCCACCACACCAAGCCCCACCCCCTGCCCTAGAGGCATCTCCACTAGGGCAGTTTCATTTGAGAATCAAGGCAGCAGTCCTCTGGCCCAGAAGACCAGCACAAACCCCTTGCTCACACCAAGTCAGCTGATTACAGAGTGCTGCAAAGCTTCAGCTCTATGGGAAATGGAATCCAGTATCTTTTGGGAGTCCTTTTGTTTGTTTTTGTTTTTTGTCTTGTTTTTGATTTGTTTGGTTTTATTTCTTTGCTTATTCTGGACATAGGAAGAATATTTTTTATTTATTTTTTATATTTTTTTATGTTATTCTTTTTTCTCCTCTTTCTTTGTAACTTTTTTCTATCAAGCTTCCTATAACAAGCAGACCAAAACACAGCTAGGATCTACCTTCCTTTATGCATTTTGTTTTATTTTTTGAATTTTTTTCTATGATTTTTAAATTCTTATTTTGTTTTATTTTGCTTTTTTTTTTCCTTCTCCAAAATGACAAGACAGGAATTCACCACAAAAGAAAGAACAGGAAGAAATGACAGCCAGAGATTTAATCAATGCAGATATAAGTGGAATGCCTGAACTAGAATTTTAAACAATTATAGGGAAAAAAATTAAATAAATAAATAAATAAATAAATAAATAAATAATAGGGATACTAGCTGGGCTTAGAGAAAGCACAGCAGACACTTAGAGAATTCCTTTCTACCCAGAGATAAAAGAATTAGAGCCTAATCAGGCCAAAATTAAACAAATCAGGCCTCAACCAGTATGTAAAGACTGAGATAATACCATGCACATTTTTAGATTGCAATGCTATGAAACTTGAAGCCAACTGTAAGAAAATATTTGGTAGGGCTGCAAATACATGGAGGCTAAAGAACAGCCTACTAAAGAATGAATAGGTTAATCAAGAAATTAAAGAAGAAAAATTTAAAATACATGGAAGCAAATGAAAATGAAAACATAACAGTCCAAAACCTCTGGGAAATCAGTCCTAAGAGGGAAGTATATTGTAATACATGCTGACCTCAAGAAGCAAGAAAAGTCTCAAATACACAACCTAAACCACACACCTAAAAGAGCTAGAAAAGGAACATCAAATAAAGCCTAAAGGCTGCAGAAGATGGGAAATAATAAATATTAGAACAATAATAAACGATATAGAAACAAAAAACACTAGAGCGGATCAACGAAACTAAGAGCTGGCTTTTTGAAACAATTCATAAAATTGATAAAGCCCTAGTCAGATTTATCAAAAATAAAAGAGAAATCATCAATGAAAGAAGAGCGATCACAACCAACACCACATAAATACAAACAATTATAAGAGAATACTATGAAAAATTGTATGCAAACAAATTGGGCAATCTGGAAGAAATGGACAAATTCCTAGAAACACACAAACTACCAAAACTTAAATAAGAAGAAACAGAAAATTTGAACAGATTCATAACCAGCAAAGGAATTGAATCAATAATCAAAAATCTCCCAACAAACCAAAGTCCTATGCCAAATGGCTCTCCAGGGGAATTCTACCGAACATTTAAAGAAGAGTTAATACCTATTCTCCAACTGTTCCAAAGAATAGAAATGGAAGGAAAACTTCCAAATTCATTCTATGATGCCAGCATTATTTTGATTCCAAAACCAGACAACATCCCCACTAAAAAGGAGAATTACAGGCCAATATCTCTAATGAACATGGATGCAAAAATTCTCAGTAAAATAGCAAATCAAAGTCAACAGCTACATTAGAAGAATTACTCACCATGATCAAGTAGTATTTATTCCTGGGCTGCAGAGGTATTTTAATATTCACAAGTCAATCAATGTGATACACAATAAAAGAAAGAACAAGAACCATATGATCTTGTCAAGACGTGCATAAAAAGTATTTGACATAATACAGCGTTCTTTCTTGATAAAAACACTCAACAAGGTAGGGATAGAGGGAACATACCTCAACAGCATTTTTATATATGAAAAATGAACAACTAATTTCATCCTTAATGGGGAAAAACTAAGAGCCTTTCCACTACAGTGAGGAACAAGACAAGGATATCCACTCTCATCATTATTATTAACATAGTACTGGAAATATTAGTGTCACCAATCAGATAACAAAAAGAAATAAAAGGCATCCAAATCGGCAAGGAAGAAGACAGATTTTCACCATTTGCAGATACTCTATGTAGAAAAAATGAAATACTCCACCAAAAAATTGCTAGAACTAATACATGAACTCAGCAAAACTGCAGGATATAAAGTCAATGTACAAAAACCCTTTCCATTTCTATACAGCAATAATGAAGCGGCAGAAAAAGAAATCAAGGAATTGATCCCATTTGCAAATGCACCAAAAATAATGAGATACCTAGCAATAAACCTAACTAAAGAAGTAAAGATCCATACTCTGAAAACTATAGAACACTTATGAAAAGAATTAAACAGCACAGAATGAAATGAAAAACCAATCCGTGCTCATGGATTGGAATATGAATATTCTTAAAATGTCTATACTACTCAAAATAATCTAATGCAATCCCTATCAAAATACCAACAGCATTTTCCACAAAACTTAAACAAGTAATATTAAAGTGTGTATGGAACCATAGAAGACCCTGAAGAGCCAAAGCAATCCTGAAAAAGGAAAACAAAACTGGAAGAATCATGGTTCCAGATTTCAAGCTATATTACAAAGCTGTAGCTGTATCATATATCAAGATAGTATGGTATTGGCACAAAAACAGACACTTAGATCAAGAACAGAACAGAGAACCTAGAAATGGACTCACAACCATACGGTCAACTAATCTCTGATAAAGCAGGAAAGAATATCCAATGGGAAAAAAGTCTCTTCAACAAATGATGGTGGGAAAGCTGGAAAGTAACATTCAGCAGAATGAAACTGGACCACTTTCTTACCCTATACACAAAAATAAATGCAAAATAGATGAAAGACATAAATGTGAGACAGGAAACCACCAAAATCCTAGAGGACACTGGAGGCAACCTCTTTGACCTCAGTTGCAGCAACATCTTACTAAATATGTCACTGGAGGCAAGGGAAACACAAGTGAAAAAGAACTATTAGGATTTTATCAAGATAAAAAGCTTTTGCACAGTGAAGGAAACAATCAACAAAACTAAAAGGTAGCCTTGAGAATGGGAGAAGATAATTTTCAAATGACATATCAGATAAAGGGTTATTATCCAAAACCTATAAAGAACTTATCAAACTCAACACCCAAAAAACAAATAATCCAGTTAAGAAGTAGGCAGAAGACATGAATAGGCACTTTTCCAAAGAAGACATCCAGCTAGCTAATAGACACATGAAAAGATACTTGTCACTTACCATCAAGGAAATACAAATCAAAACCATGATGAGATATCACCTCACACCTGTCATAATGGCTATTCAAAAATCAAGAAACAGCAGGTGTTGGTGAGGATGTGGAGAAAGGGGAACCCTCTTGCACTGTTGCTGGAAATGCAAACAGGTGCAGCCACTATAGACAACAGTATAGAAGTTCCTCAAAAAGTTAAAATAGAACTACCCTATGATCCAGCAATTCCATTAGTAGGTATTTACCCGAAGGATACAAAAATACAGATTTGAAGGAGTACATGCACCATATGTTTACAGCAGTATTACCAACAATAGCCAAATTACAGAAATAAAACACAAACATCCATTGACTAATGAATGGATACATATACACACAATGGAGTATTACTTAGCCATCAAAAAGAATGAAATCTTGTCATTTGCAACAACACAGATGGAGCTAGAGTGCATTGTGCTAAGTGAAATAAGTTAGAGAAAGACAAACACCTTATGATTTCACTCATATGTGAAATTTAAGAAGGAAAGGAAATGAATATATGGGAAGTTGGGAAGGAAGGAGAGAGAAAAACAAATCATAGGAGACTCTCCACAATAGAGAGCAAACTGAGGGTTGATGGAGGGAGGTGGATGGGGGATGGGCTAGGAGGGTGATGGATATTAAAGAGAGCACTTGTGATGAGCACTGGATGTTGTATGTAAGTGATGAATCACTAAATTCTACTCCAGAAACCAATATTGCACTGTATGTTACCTAAGCACAATTTAAATTTAAAAAAATAGGGAAGGGGTTTTGATAGACTTTCCCCAAAGATGATATACAAATAGCCAACAAGCATATAAAAATGTGTTCATCATAACTAAACATCAAAGAAATGCAAATCAAAATCACAAGGAAATACCATCCCAAATCCATTAGGATGGCTAATATTCTTAAAAAAAAAAAAATCAGAAAGTAACAAGTGGTGAGGATATAGAAAATGTGAAGCTTTTGTGCCTTGTTCACTGTCAACTAAAATGTAAAATGGTGCAATGGACAGTAAACAGTAGTGGGCTCCTCAAAAACTTAAACAGAATTACCATAGGATCCAGCAATTCTTTCGAACAAATAACCAAAAGAACCACAAGATCTCAAAGACATATTTGCACGTGATGTTCACAGCAATACTATCCACAATAGCTAAAAGATAAAAGCAACTCACAAACCCATCAACAGATAAATGGAAAAACAAATATAATATCTACCAACAACAGAGAATGGAATATTATTTAGTCATTAAAAAGGAAGGAAATCGTGGCTATAACGTGGATGAATCTTGAAGATATTATGCTAAGTGAAATAAGCCAGTCACAAAAGACAAATACTATGTGATTCTTCTCATATGAGGTATATAAAGTAGGCAAACTCATAGAAACAGAAAGTAGAATGGTGGTTCGTTCATGGGAGCTGGGGGACTTGGTGCAAGCGGAGTTGTTGTTTAATGGGTACAAAGTGTCAGGTTTGTGAAATGAAAAAGTTCTGGAGATGTGTTTCACAATAATACACATCTACTTCATACTGCTGAACTCTATACTTAAAAATGTTTTCATGGTTGTAAAATGTATTACATAGTTCTTACCACATTTTTCTCTAAAGCTACATGAGTGGTTTAATTGGCTTCATTGCCCAAACAATTGCTGTGATCTTTTGTGAAAATGTGCTTTAGACACATGTCCAAGAAACTCCGCAGAGAAAGAAGCCAATGTTGTCCCTTTTACACTTAGCCCAGAGCTAAATGACATATGAAGGTAGGAAAGTACACAAGATTAAGGTTACCTATGCAATACAATTTAAAGAAAGTCAGAAAAAATCTATATGACTCAAAATATCTGCCCCTTAATGCTTCAAAATTTCTCCTCTATTTTTGCATAATGCCTCAATTGCTTTCAGTTAAAATTTAGTATGTACTCAGCCATTAGAAAGGATGAATACCCCCCATTTGCTTCAACGTGGATTGAACTAGAGGGTATTATGCTGAGTGAAATAAGTCAGTCGGAGAAGGACAAACATCATATGGTTTCACTCACATGGGGAATATAAGAAATAGTGAAAGGGATTATAGGGGAAGGAGAGAAAATTAGTGGGAAAAATTAGAGAGAGTGACAAAACATGAAAGACTCCTAACTCTGGAAAATGAACAAAGAGTAGTGGAAGGGGAGGCAGGCACGGGGGTTGGGGTGACTAGATGATGGGCACCGAGGAGGGCACTTAACAGGATGAGCACTGTGTATTTTACTATATGTTGGCAAATCAAACTTTAATAAAAACATATGTGTATATATATACATATATGTATGTATATAATTAGTATGTATTAATAAGTATCTATGTTCAATAAGCAATTTTCAGGAATTAATATGGTCCTATGGCATTTTTTGTTCAACTAATGGGGATTAGCCATAAGAGATATTTTTAGAGAAGACAGGATTTAAGTGTAGGTCATTGGATACTTCAATGGAAAGCCATCCCAGGTGGAGTGCAACAAGTCAATGCCAGACATTAGGACAGTAAAAAGCACTAAAGAATAGGGAGAAAGACTCCAGCGTTAATGAATTATCTAGTTGGATATCTGGAAACTTACTAAGGCTGTTTGGTTCTATATTCCACAAGTGGGGAATTTGAAGCACTAAGTTTTATTCCATTTAAATAATGATAGGCTGATAAAGTACAAGTGTAATTATAGAATGGGCTGTCCTTACTGCTTAGCTTTTGTGAAAGAAACATTATTCACCTACTTTAATACAAATGTATTTTGCACATATTTTTTTGTCTTTATTATTTCAATACTTTAGTGCATTATTTTATTACAGCGAATTGATGAACTATTAAGAACATTCTTAAGGACATGCTGAGTTTTACTATAAAAATAGTGCCAATAAGATATCTATAAATAAAAAGTTCAGGCACATTATTCTAAATAGTTTTAACAGGACTGATCTTTAAAAAAAATTTCTTTTACATTTATTTTACCATCCCATCAAATTCTATAAGCCAGTGGTTCTCAAACTTACGCGGAGATTAGAATCATATTCTATGGCTTGTTAAAATAAAGACTGCTGGACCAAGCCCGAGTTTCCTACTCAGTAGTTCCGGGATAAGGCCCAAGAATTTGGTTTTCTAGCATTTGAATTTCTAACATCTAGCCGATGTTGCTGATCAGGAACCAGAATGTGAGAATCCTTGCTACAAAAATTATTTTCAAGTAGCAAGTTGAGCAAACGCCACGAGAGAAAATTTTGAGTAAAATAGATTTCTCAATAAAAAGTATCATCAACCCTAAGTTCATTCACTGCTTATAAATGACGTGGCTGTTTGGTTGGGTAGGCTTACAGCTCAGTAGACAGCCCAAATGTTCCAGGATAAGCATTAGCGTAAGACTGTCCTCAGCTCCACAAAGGCTCTGCTACTGTATGAAGGTCCAGCCTGAGGCACAAGGGCACTCAGTTTTTGGGTTGGTAGTCCTCTATTATGAAATGCCCATGGAATTCTGGCAATGTTCTGTCACTTTTCAAGCTCATAAATTAATGATAAAACTGAACTAAACAGCAATTTGTCCATGAGAATGACCCACTGCTGTTATGTGGTCTGTTTAATGTTTCCTTGAAACACACCAATAGAGACATTTGCATTTATTTCTAAAGTCATACTGAATTTCTCTGTAGTTTCTTTATTTTATTTTCCATGAGGTAATCTGTGGGGAAGCGAGGCCCAGACGTGATGGTATTCATAAACAAGATGTAAGGATAACACCAATTAACACTAACTCTTAGCAAGAGAACCAACGCATGATCGTACTACATCAAGTACACACATATAGCACTTCTTTTTAAAAAGAAACAGTTAAAAAAAATAAATAAATAAATAAATAAATAAATAAATAAAAAATAAAAAGAAACAGTTTTAGCACGTAATATTGTCCTCTTATTTATCCTGACAGAGTTAAAAAGAAGTTCTCTGAGAGTATACAGACCACAAATCAATATATTTTTAGGCTGAATTTCTCAGGTTTTTTGTTTTTTTTTGACAAGGTTAGTAAACAAGCAACTCAATTGGCTCTGAGATGAGTTCCTGGAGTTCTCCCCAACGATCTTGCCACCTTCTCTTCCAAGGCTAAGCACTACTTCTATTGTGACACATCTCTACAGAGGCAGATACCTTGACTGGCTTGTTCCATCCATGGGGAACAATTTGAAAGAAGTAAAGTGTTGGTCCTTGCCAATGAGAGTGACATTGTACTAGGTGTTAGGGTCAGACTACTGAACAGACAGGGTTTCTGTCCCTGTGTAGGAGGTGTGAGGTGTGGGGACCAGCATCGAGCCTGCAGGGGAAGGCCATCTACACCTATAGCTAAGCCAACCACGGGTAGAGATGGGACAGGAAAGGATGGTCATAGTATGCCCAATATGTTCTAGAACATACTATGGATATCTTTTTAATATCTTTTGATGGATTCAATTGTTTTGTGATTGAAGGAAACCTAAAAGGTGCCAGACATAGCCCTTTGGAGTCATTCCATCCATAAATATTTTATGAACTGCCAAAAAATTTACTCATATGACTTTGATTTCTCCATAAATGTTAAGGTTTCCAAGAAAGGAAGCATTTCAGATGCCAAATTTCATATAAAAGTTATAACTTCCTTCATGATCTAACATATAATTTCTCTAATATAAATTATAAATGTGATAAAGAAACATGCTTTTTTAATATATTTCTTTATTTTATTCAACCAGACAACCAAGATGACTCATATTTTTAGGAAACAGAACAAACCAACTGGTGACTTTGGTATTAACTGACAATTTAACTAAATTGCTCAATGAGTCAATTTGGTTATAACCCTGGCCAATAATTTTAAGAGGATGCATGTTTCCCTGTGTAGATCCAAAATACCTTTATATTTTTTAAAGATTTATTTATGTATTCATGAGAGACACAGACTCAGAGAGAGAGGCAGAGACATAGGCAGAGGGAGAAGCAGGCTTCCTGCAGGTAGCCTGATGTGGGACTCGATCCCAGATCCCGGCATCAGGACCTGAGTCAAAGGCAGACGCCCAACCACTGAGCCACCCAGGCATTCCCCAAAATATCTTTAAACCTAAAGACTACATTTGGTGGAAATATGTTGTTCCATTTGATTAAACAAACCCGGAGGAATGACGTGATTTTCCGTATCCATCCTCCTAAAGGGAAATGGAGGCTGTAGTGGCCATACACTGTCTGTCTTATAATAAAAAACTTTGAATTTCCTTGCTTTGAACTTTTTCTTTCTACTCCTATTGATCCTAGATTCGTTCATTCATTCATTTGGACAGTTTTTGGACAAAACTGTGTGCCCTGCACAGAGTAAGGTGCTAGGAACACAATGAAAAACAGTAAAATGACACAATCCCTGCCTTCATCATACAGACAGGTATTAATCAAATTATCACAAAATATAAAATTACACCTGTAGGAAGTACTGCAAAGAAGAAGAGCACACTTTTATGAAAGCATAAAATAGGGGGAATTGGTTTCCCTGAGAATGAAACACTTGAACTGAGATGAGAAAAAATAATATGGACATACGGGTTATTGAGGTCAGCAGCGAAAGGTGGTTGCTCCAATCATCCATCGATGGGTTGGGGGGGAAGCTGAGGAGCTTAAATTAACAGTTTATCATTATGTCCCACAAATCTGTGGGTAAGACTAACTAAACAATGTCCTGTACCATGTGGCATCAAATGCATTTTTTCCATGATATTCAGCTGGCAGCTGGGTTGGTCTGGATGGTCCAAAATGGTTTCACTCACATGGCTGCATTCTCCACAGGGACAGCTAGAAAACTGAGCTTACCCAGTCTCCTCTCCATCTTCCCCTTCTCAGTCTTCCCTTCCACATTCTCTCTACAGACAGACAGACTTCTAAAGCTTCATAAAGCTCGAGGTATTATGAGACTAAGGTGGAAGCTACTAGTTCTCTTAAAGGTTAGTCCCAGAACTCGCATAATGCTACTTCACTATATTGCTCTGGTCAAAGTAATGGCAGTCCAGCCCAGATAGAACAGAAGGAAAATGGACTCCATCTCTCAATGAGAGGAGTGTCAAAGAATTTGTACATATCTCCAATCTACCATGGTGGTAAAAAGAACAGTGTATAGAAAATTACACACAAAAGGCCCTGTGACAGGAGAAACTCTGGTACAGTTGGGGAACTGTGAGATTTGTGTGATTTCAGTGCACAGATCCAAGTGGAAGTTGGACAAGTATATTAAGAGGCTGAGGGACCTCAAAATCAAATCAAGAATGGAGTCACTATACTAAAAGCAATGGGGAATCATTAAAGGATTCTAAGCAGGGGATAAAATGATCAGTTTTTCATCATTTAGAAGTGCATGTGTTTTATCATCTGAAAATTCCACATATGAAGAATGGCATTAAATAGCAGGACCCTGGGTCTAGAGTTGATATGTACGGTTACATTCCTCATCAAGTGACTACAGCTTTGAAGGATAGAAGAAATGAAGGAGGGCTGATGTCTTGGTCTCTTCCTTAAAGTCAGTTGAAAATATTTATTTTATTATAATTTACCTCCAATGGGCACATGATGAGGTCCAACATCTCTCCAAGATGTTAAGACCAGAACTTCCTAAATGCCAGACAAGTTATTTTCCATAGTCTCAGCTCACTGCTCCCTCCTTTCTCTAATTAGAACAATGTCACAAATTAGAGTTCTCACAGCAATCATGGCATACATGCCCAGGTTATTCCTGAACAGGTCTGTCTAGATGAGGTTATTATATATAGGTCGTGAGGTGTAGGGAGGTAAAAATGAAATACCCATGTTAAGGACTTCCTGGTCTTCATATTCTCAACTTTCAGTAAATAGCTATTCCCATTGATGACAGAGATTAGCTGGTTGATAATTTTCTATGTATGAATCTTCTTTCCAAGGCAATGAGATTATTTTTTTAATGAATAAGGGTAGAAAGAACCATAAAAAAAAAGAAAGAAAGAAAGAAAGAAAGAAAGAAAGAAAGAAAGAAAGAAAGAAAGAAAGAAAGAAAAAAAAATGGGGCAGGGAGGAGGAGAAGAAAGACATTGAAAAAATGAACAGAAAATGGCCTGAATAACAATATCAAGCAAATTAATGCATGTAATTGTAGTTTAAAATGTTTGAAAAATAAAGGCCAAAATGTTTTCCAAATGTGCTAAAAACTATAAAATCATGGATCCAAGAATCTCAGTGAAATTGGAACACATGAAACCCAAAAATAACTACATGAATTGTAATCAGATTAACAAAAAGAAACTCTTCAGAGTAGCCAGAGTAAAAAAGACACATTACGTACTGAGGAACAAATATAACAGTAACAGAAGATTTAATCAGAAAATATGCAAGATAGAAGATCATAGGGAAACATATTTAATGTACAGAACACAAAACTTTAAACCTATAGCCCTGTGCCCAGCAGCAATATTGTTCATTAGTTAAGCAAAAACAGAGATTTGGCCAAAAGCTAGGATTCTGATTTCCAGCAGAGCTACTGCATAAATGTTACCTTAATTTCTTCAGACAGAAGAAAAAAAATGATACAAGATAGAAATTTGCATGTACACAAAGGAATTAAGGATACTATAAATGATATATGTGTAAATAAACAAAAATTTTCCTCATTTTAAAAAATGCTATTTATAAGAAGATTGGCTAAGGAAAATAATAACATTTTGAATACAGAAGTGAAATGTAGGACAACAACAGCACAAAACAAAGAAGGGGAAATGAAAATATGCTGTTTGAGATTCCCACAAAAGGTATAAAGTTATGTAATACTACTGAATCGTAGAGATATATATGATATCTCTGGAGCAACCATGAAAAAAAGGGAAACACAGAGAGAAAGGTAATAAGCCAATAAAAGCAAGAAAATTGAATTCTAAAACAATCTCAATTAACCTAATGAAGGCAAAAAAAAGAGGGGAGGAGAAAAAAGAATGATGGAACAAATAGAAAACAAATAGGGGTCATTGGATGGCTCAGTAGGTTAAGCGTCCAACTCTTGATCTTTACTCGTGTCATTATCTCAGGGTCTTGAGATCAAGCCCCAAGTTGGGATCCACATGCAGCACAGAGTCTGCTTGAGATTCTCTCTCTCTCTCTCCTTCTTCACCCCTCCCCCTATTCACACACACACACACACACACACACACACACACTGAAATAAATGAATTTAAAAAAAAAAAGAAAACAAATAGAATAGTAGTGTAAACCCAACCATACAAATGGTCACATTGAATGTTAAATGGTCTAAACAAGAGCTGTCCAGTAGAAATAAAAGATGAGATATAGCTATGATTTTACATTTTGTAGTAGACACATTTAGAAAAATGAAAAGAAGCAAGGGTATATTTTACCCTTAGACCACATCTCAATTTGGACTAGCTACATTTCAAGTTCCCAGTTAGTCATGTGTAGTAAATACCATGTTGGACAGCAAAGACATAAAACTCTTAAAAAGGCAGACATTATAAGAGCGGATAAAAAAAAGCAAGATCCAAAAACATGCTGTCTATAAGAAACCCATATCAGATATAAAGAGAGACAAGTTCAGATTAAATAGGTGCAAAAAGACATACCGTGTTTTAACTAATAAAAATAAAGAAAGTGGCCATGTTAAAATCAGATGAAGCAGATACCGGAAAAAGGAACATTTCCATGGACAAAGAGGGGCCATTACAAAATGGTAAATGGGTAATAGTTTTCATTAGTAGAAGACTATTATTTTAGGGGTGTCTGGGTGGTTCAGTCAGTTATTCATCTGCCTTCGGTTTAGGTCATGATCCCAGGGTTCTGGGATCAAGTTCCACATTGGGCTTGTGGGGAGTCTGCTTCTCCCTCTGCTGCCCCCCTGCTTATGTTCACTTTCTCTCTTTCTCTCTCTAACAAATAATTAAAATCTTTTTTTAATGACTATTACTTGATATTCCATTTATATTAATTATATAAATTTATATTATATATATTTAATTATATAAATTCCATTTATATTAAATATAAATATATTAAATTATATTAAAGGCAAAAATGTAGTGATATAAGGAAGATTGTTGATTACCAGATACCAAAGGGTTAAAGTAGGATACTGAACACAAAATGTTATAAGAGAACTTCCTGAGATGGAAAAACTCTATAATATTAGGGTGTTGGTGGTTTTGATTCTAAACATTTGCCAAAACTCACCAAATTATACATTCAAAACTCAGAGTTATCATTGGGAGGCTTTTTGTTAAAATACACTACAGTTTGGTGGAATGAATACCAACAGTGAACTTTTATATTTCCTAAAATCTACAAACATGTCTACATTTAAAGGACTATTTTCAAATATCATTTTTAGGGATGCCTTCCCTCCCTTCATAAATGCTTCCAAAAATTGAGGTGAAGATCCTTTACGTCCTTGGGGAAAGAAAAAAAATGTAGATATTTGTAACCAATTAAAGGAAACTCCCTTGGAAAGATGAAAACAGCCTCCCATGCACTGGCTTCCCTTCACTAACAGAGAAATCTGCTCACTTACTGAAGAATCAGAGAGGGAGTCCTGTAGGAGTTGGCTGAACAGGGAATTACAGTGTGATGACAGTGGTCACATCCATAACACTGTGGTGAATAATATTACTTAAAGGAACATATTTGTTCCATAATATAACTAAAAGGAACATATTTGACTACCCAATTTAAAGCTGAAGAAACACGCACATTTCTATCCCTTGAACTCAAAAAGTCATTTCATTATAATTCAGACTATATCTTATCAGACGAAAGCTGATATTTTATCAGTGAAAAGTTCTAATATCAAAGTGCCTTAAAGATGGCCTGTTATTCTCTGAATATTTGTGCAAAGAACAAAGATTGTGTTTCTGCAGTAGCAAAGCATACGATTTAAACAGGCATATTTTCAGGACCTTTCAACCCAGTTCTGAACTCCATGTCATTTGAACCAAGAGAATCTAAAAAGAAAAACTTCAGCTTGTTAACAAAAAGAAAGAAAAAAAGAAACCCAACAACCTGAAGAAAGAACCAGAGCTTCAAGAACTGACAATATGCATATATTTTTAATGGCATGCCAAGTACTGAAGCAAAAATCAGCTAAATAAAAGAAAAGGTTTAAAAATTCATGGCTATGTACTTCTGCTAGAGAAGCTGTGTAACAAGGATGACATGCAGCCAGTAAAGACCAGAATGATTAATAATGGGGTGCCAAAGAACCTCAGATGAGAGAAGAATCTAAGCCTAGCTGACTGCTTCAAATCACAGGTGGAGTGGGGCTGCCTCCCTCTGAAAGGAAGCTGGCAAAGTATAGGCTGAAATGACAGCCTGAGCATGTATCCACGCTCCAAAGACAGAAACAAAATGAGCTTCCCAACCGAGACCTTAGTCCTAGGCCCACAGCTCAGCGATACAGATAATCAGAGTCAGAAAGCTCAAGAACTGAAGATACCCAGAAAATTGCTAGTTGGGCAAAAGTGAATGTAGACAGAGAGAGAAAGTACAAGTCAAGCTGAAGCACAAACTAAAGCTCCACTGTCCTGAAAAAGACAACCAAACAAATCAATACTGGAAAAATGAATTTACTGCAGGAAAAATTAAAATGAGAAAATGGAGCAATAAGAACTTAATTCTAAGTAGAAATGGAGAACATTTGTGTTTCCATAATTCTGTGGGATAAATACACAGGTCCTAGGGTATGAGAACACTTACTGCAGCATTTTTTGCAGAAGGAAAAAGCTGAATAACAATCGATTAATTTGGAATAAAAGAGGAAAATGTAGTACACCTGCACAGCAGAAAAATATGAGGTAGTCAGAAGTAATATATAGCATGGATAAAGGTCAATATTAATGTTAAGTGAAACACAATTAAAATCATATAACTGTACATAATGCATAATTTTGCACACTAAAACAAAACCAACACTAAATCGACAAAAGTATACACAAACATCTAAATAAACACAATATGCTGGAGGCTTATGGGCAGGTATGAATGCATCTGAGGATAGACTAAAGATAAAAATAATTATTTGGGGGGGGATCCCTGGGTGGCTCAGCAGTTTAGTGCCTGTCTTCAGCCCAGGGCATGATTCTGGAGTCCTGGGATTGAGTCCCACACATCAGGCTCCCTGCATGGAGCCTGCTTCTCCCTCTGCCTGTGTCTCTGCCTCTCTCTCTCTCTCTCTCTCTCTCTCTCTCTTGCTCTCTCTCATGAATAAACAAATAAAATCTTTTTTAAAGTAGTAATTATTTTCTTAAATAAAAAAACTGAAGACAATGCTTGCATGAATTGATAACAGTGCACCATGAGCTAAGAGAAACAATCAGCTGATCTCATCTACCTGAGGTACTTGAAAAAAAACAAGATAATAATTAGTCAATCATGGTTTACCATTACAAATTCGCTTCCCCTGGGTAAAATTTCAACAGAGGATAAACCCACTTTTGGTAACACTTTACATTGAAAAAAATTCTGATTCAATGAGTGAACACAGACTACAATGAAGAAAAAAATAGTTCTCTTCAATGTGTGGGATGAGTTGCTTTCACATCACTTATTAGTGCATGGGGATACATCTCTCGACAAGGATTTAAGACATTACCTCAAAATGGCTGGAAATCCCAATTAGAGCTAGAAAGCTAACTTTCGGTGGAACAAAAATAAAATTATCTTCATGAAAGCTATTACATGTCATCATTTTAAAAGTTTTTATATCCTATAAATGGAAGAAAACTAACCACATTTGCTCTGCACAAGCTTCCCTCTAGAAAAAAATGTATTTTTCTTGGGGGCTTCAGAAAAACCTTTCGTCATTTTAAATAACAACAAAAAAAAAATGGTATCCCTGAAAAGGTGAGTGCTTCTCATTCCAAAATATCTTTCACAATTATTGTACTCAATAATAAAATTCTAATAATGTTGTTGGGTAACGGGTGGAGAGTCCACTTATCATGTTGAGCACTGAGCAATGTATAGAATTGTTGAATTATTATGTTATACACCTGAAACTAATATAATACAGTGTTATAGTTTAATTAAAAATAATAAAAACTTTTAAAAATGATATGCTTTGCAGAACAGAATCTACTACATGTCCCTTCGGTAGCCTACAGTGTGACTATCTAAACCCCTCTTGAGGGAAATTAACTCAGTACAGCATTAAAACCTGATAAGCCCATTACACTGCCTTTCGGAATTTCTGTTTAGAATAATCTCATGAATCATCGAAGCCCCCTGGTGAGTATGTGTTTGTGCTGCTGCCCAAGAAAAGCAGAAATTGTGCCTGAATTTTCCAGACAGACTGTGTAGCTCATCCACTGAAAACTGGAAAAATATTTTGACAAGGAATGATCTAATGATGATGTTTTTGAACAATAGGGTACAGGGCTAAATTAGTATATCAAATTGTTTCCATCATTTAGTCTTAATTAAAGAGTTGATTTAGTAACATCCTACCCATTGGTGATAAAACCAATTAATAGAGAATTATTGTAAAGGTGGGAGTAATTCATTAAAATAAATCTGACAGGCTGTTCAACTAAATTAATCTGACAGTATAATACAAACCATTAGGATATTAATTTAAGCTACCAATATTAGCATCTTTGTTTAAATCACTTTCCAGCTAAAGTCACTCCAATCTATAAATAAGTTACTTTTTAAATTAGTGTTTCCATTTTCTTTGGGTAAATACCCAGCCATGAAATTGTTGGATCATATGGTAGTTCTATTTTTAAATTTTTGAGGAATCTCCACACTGTTTTCCATAGTATCTATACCAATTTATATTCCCAAGAGCAGTGCACAAGTGTTCTTTTTTCTTCACATACTCACCAACACTTTTTATTATTATTTATTTCTGATCTTTTTTTTAATTTTAGCCATTCTGACAAGTGTAAGATGATATCTCATTGTGATTTTGATTTACAATTTCCTGATGATTAGTGATGTTGAGCATCTTTCCATGTGTCTATTTTCCATTTATATAGCTTCCTTGGAAAAATGTGTATTCAGGTCCTCTGCCTATTTTTTTTATCAGATTTTTTTTAGTGTTGAGTTATATAAATCCTTTATATATGCTGGATATTAACCTCTTATCAAATGTTTCACGTTCAAATATTTTCTCCTATTTAGTAGATTGTCTTTTCTTCTTGATGGTTGCCTTTCCTATAAACTATTTCTTTTTATTTGGATGTAGAGAAAACATATCTCAACATAATAAAGGCCATATATAAAACACCCACACCTAACATCATACTCAAAGCTGAAAAATGTAGAGTTTTCTCTCTAAGATCAATAAATGGCAAGGATGTTCACTCTCATCATGTTTATTCAGAATAGTGTTAGAATACCTAACTGCAGCAATCAAACAAGATAAAGAAATAAGAGGCATTCATACTGCTGAGGAAGAGATTAAACTGTGACTATTTGCAGATGACATAGTACACATAGAAAACCATAAAGATGCCACCAAAAACACCAAAAAAGCTATCAGAATAAATGAATTCAATAAAGTTGCAAGATACTAAATTAATATACAGAAATTGTTACAGTTTCAATATACTAAAATGGAGTAGCTTTAAGAGAAATAAGAATATAATCCCATTTAAAACTGTACCAAAAAGATTAAAATACCTAGGAATAAAGTTAACAAGGAGGTGAAAGATCTTTGGTCTAAAGCTTTAAAACACTGATGAAAGAAATTGAAAATGGCACAAATGAATGGAAAGATACTGCATGCTCATGGGATGGAATAATCAACATTGTAAAAATGTCCACAATACTCAAAGCAACCTACAGATTATATGCAATCCCTATCAAAATACTAACAGCATTTTCCACAAAACTTAAACAAGTAATAGTAAAGTGTGTATGGAACCACAGAAGACCCTGCATAGCCAAAGCAATCTCGAGAAAGAAAAACAAAAGAGGTATCACAATTCCAGATTTCCAGATATGCTACAAAACTGTAGCAACCAAAACAGTATGGTATTGGGCACAAAAATAGGTGTATAGATCAATGAACAGGAAAGAAAAAACAGAAATAAACCCACATTTATAGGGTCAATTAATCTACAACAATGAGGCAAAAATATTCAATGGGGAAAAGACAATCTCTCCAATAAATGGTGTTGGAAAACTGGACAGCTACATGCAAAGAATGAAAGTGGACCACTTCTTACACCATAAACAAAAATAAACTCAAAATGGATTGAAGACCTAAATGTGAGACACATTTCTCTGACATTGGCTGTAGGAAAATGTGTCTACTTATATCTGCTAAGGCAAGGGAAACAAAAGAAAAAAAGTTTAAGCTATCGAGACTACTCTCAAGAGTTTTTGATCCATTGAAAATACATGTATTTATGTATCATGTGGTTTGATCTTCATAATCCTGGGTTGCAAAAAAAGAAAGAAAGAAAAGAAAAAAATATTCTCATTGGCAAAATCAGTTACAGCAGTTTGTGGCTTAGAACCAACTCCCCACACCTGGAAATGTAACTAAAGTTTATGGCTGCATAAGAATCATTAACAAATCAAAGAGAGTGAGTCAGAGTTGTTTCTTTGAAAAGATAAACAAAATTGACAAACCTTAGACACATTAACCAGGGAAAAGAGAAAAAGGATGCTAATCAACAAAAAAGTTGGAAGGAAACCCTTGTGCACTGTTGGTGGGAATGTAAATTGGGACAGGCACTATGGAGACAGCACGGGGGCTGTTCACAAAACTGAATATAGAACTACCACCTGAACCCAGTAATTCCACTTCTTGGGGATATACCGAAAGGAAATGAAAACACTAACTCAAAAAGATATCTGCACCCTTATGTTCATAACAGCATTATTTGTAATAGCCAAGACATGGAAGCAATGTTAATGTCCACACTGGATGGATAAAAAAAATTTTGGCATATACATACAAAATGGAAAATCAGTCATTCAAAAACAAAAACAAAAAATCCAAGGAAATTCACCATTTGTGACTACCTAGATGGACCTTGAAGGCATTATGCTAAATGGAGTAAGTCGGTCAGAAAAAGACAAATATTGTATGACGTTGCTTGCATGTGTAATCTAAACAAACAAACTGACCAAGCTCACAGGAAAAGAAATCAGACTTGTGGTTATCCGTGTTGGAGGGGAAAAGAGAGGAGGCATGAAGGATGGTAACCAAAATATAAAATTTCCAGTTCTAAGATAAAGAAGTACTAGAGCTGCAACAGGGAACATGATGACCGCAGCTAACACTGATGTATGATATATATGAAAGCTGTTATGAGACAAAATCCTAACAGTTCCTATCACAAGGAGAAGATCTGTTTTTCCTTTTTCCTGTTTTTTTTAATTAGTGTATCTATATGAGAAGATGGATGTTAGCTCACCCTATTACTGTGGTCATTTTCCAATACACGTAATCAAACCATCATGCTGTACACCTTAAATTTATACAGTGATGTGTATCGACTATTTCTCAATGAAACTGGAAAAAAATATATATATACTAAAAAACCCTGCAGTGCTGTCAGCTAATAAACGAGTAGAGTTTTAAGCCACTGAGTTTGTGGCTGTTTGTCATCTAGCAGTACAACACTAACACATCAGGGAAGTAACTCCTCATAGGGTTATGAAGATCACAAGTGTTCCCAGAACAACAGAAATAAGGACAAGGCCGTCCACAGGTAGAGTGGTACGGCAAATGCTCTAAGTGCCCACCCACAACTCTTGGGTCTTATGACTGGATGACTTCCCACTGCCAGAATCTGGATTTGTTAGCATGCAGGCTTTCTAAGAAGTTGGGAAAGGCAGGTCTGTCTACACATGGCAAGATCAGAAGGGCTGAGTGATTGACACAACCAGGAAATAGCCCTCAACCAATGGCAAAGAATAGTTGTATAGAAATGCATCAGTTCCTTTGCCTCCGATAACTCCAGGATGTGCTTCAATATTAATTTATTCATATTTATCCCCCACAGGGATAGCTAACTTGGCAACACAACTTTTATTAGCTGCCTCTCGTTGTGTTTTACCTCCCTATTCCCCTATTGTGCCTCCCAAATAAACCACTTACACTCAAAACCTTGTCTCAGGGTCTGCTTCTAGAACAGCCAGACTGAAAGGGTGGATAACGTGTACAATTCAAAGAAGCCTGAAATGATGGGACTGAGGATCAGTGTGCGGGGAAGTGACTGGACCAGAGGACGAAGCATTTTGCATGCACCCCGGATTACTTAGAGATCACTTACAAGGTCAGTCAGTGTGGCAGAGAATGCCTGCCAACTTCTTCCTTAGTCACAGACCCTGGATTATATGTCCAGCTGAAAAATTCCAGTTCCCAATGTCCTTTGAGGAGAGGGATGGCCTACAAAATAAAAGCAAAATTCTACAGACCTCCTCAGAAATCCTTTTTACCTCTATGCCCTTCTTCCTCCTTCCTATTTGACAGGAATGCAGACACAATAGCTGTGAAGCTCCAGCAGCCATCTTGGGACCATGAGGAAAAGAACAAAGGAACTTCAGAGGTTTTGGCCAGGAAATTCTTGAGTCAGTAGTGCAACACCAACAACTACCCACTTCAGATTTACTATTACATGAAAAATAGAAGAGAAAAACTTCCGAGCTGCTGCTTTATCTCTATTACTAACTGAGCATAGTTCATAACTGATAAAGTGACAGATCTGGAAAAGGAATTTGGATCTTGATTGTTTGCCTCATGCTCCAACACAACAAAGTCACAGAGATTTATTCCAACTTCCCATGCAACCAGAGAGATGTACCATGAAATCTCAGGCCATGGTTTAGAAACAACAGCAGACCTAGCAAGAAATCTCAGGACACAGTGCAGAAATACCAGCAAAGCCTTCCAAATTTTAATTACGAAGCTTCCCTGCCAACTTTATATTGCCATTTCACATTTTCTTATACAGAACCTTTTGTATTTTCCAAGTCATTTCCAGAAGTGTTAATGAGGCACAAAGGGACCACGTTTGGTGGTCTCTGCATTGTTTGATAATGCCAACAACACAAATGTCACTTCAACATCACTGAAAAATAGCTTACCCTGTTCTAACATCTTTAATTACTTTGAAAAGAACCCCCTTCAACAAAGAACAAAGCAACAGTACTTTTACTACTGCTCCGAGTACTTCATTGGTTTCTAGTGCATAGTGGGGGTGGGGGCATATATTTCTAGCACACTTCTTACTACTACCACCATCACACGTGAGAAAAGTTGTAGTAACACATAAATTTTGGCACATAGTTTAGAGAGATAAGATGGTTCTGTGTTATATAATGCAAAAAAAAAAAACCAAAAAACATAAAACACTACTATCTCACTAACATTCGCCCAAGTAATTCTTTTGCTGCATTCGTGTCATCAAATTCAAAAAAATGGCTCCAAGTCATGCATTGTTATTTTCCTTTGTGTGTTAGTGTTTGCGTTTCTGTTACTTCAGAGGGATCTGATATTAAAAGCAAGAAGGAAAAATGAGCAGAGGAACCTTGTACCACCCAGAGCAGACATCTGAAGTTCCTTAATATTAAAAGATATTTATCAAATATACTGCTGGTAGGCTTGGAAACATACCTATGTAAATATGCTGTTGACCTAAAAGCATTTCTCCTGGGTATGAGATCATTTGTATAAATGACACTTGGAATGGCATAAATATATTTCCTCTCTGCCTCTCATATTTATTCAATTTAAAATCCCAACAACCCTTTATGCTTTTCAACATTGCAACATTAATACTGATATGAAAAGACATGATGATATTTCTGCTTCATGCTTCAGCCCTAAGAAACTGTTCCAGAGTTGTACAAACTTTTCTTATCTGGTTATCTTTGCAACTTTAAGTGGCATCAAATAAAGAAGGCCAGGGTCAAGTCAACCCTGAAGCATTTTGAGATGCTCCTGCCTCAAACTAAAGGAAAATTCATTGTCAAGACAAGCAGTGCCATGCTCTAAGGCACAAATGAATGGTAATCAAATGAAAGAGGGGGAAGAAATAAAAGGGATTCAGGAAGAGGTTTCGTAAAGGAAATCCAACCTAAAGGATTAAATGTGTCCTGAGGAGGTCTATCATTTCTTTGATTCTACGATATTAACAGCTTTAAGAAGTGGTTGGCAAGACAATAATCTTTCTGAGGCGGGGAAAATCACTACATTTAATTGTCAGACACATCCTATTTTCAGGAAGTAAATGTGAGGGGGGAAATTAAGACACAAAATAACTAAGAGAAATATGTTCCTTATCAGATTTTGTCTTCCGTGGCTATGCTCAATTTCAGGCATTGATGCATCCAACCAGCTCGCTCAGCTGCCTGCTTGCATGTGGTAGTCATGAGAGTCTCCCATCAGAACCTCAAAGTCTGAGTTGCCCACTGAGCTGTTCTCTCTATATGTGCCCTACAGCTCCTCCGCATGGCTTGGGGCCTGCTCTCCATTCCGGCAGAGTTGACAAAGTCCCACTGACTACCTTGTCCACCCCCATTCCTGTCTGACTCCAGGTGCTGCCTGAAAAACATACAAGTGTGATCCTGACCAACAACGTCAGCATTAGCCAGGAACTCAGTAGAAACACAGATCTGCACTGCACCCCCTCTGCCCTGCCCCAGACCGACTGAATCAGAAACTCTGAGGGTGAGGTTGTAAAAAGCCTTCCAGAGGATCCTGAAGAAGGCTAACACATGAAAACCACTGATCTAAATCATGTCAATATTTCCCAGAGTTTTGCTGTCACATGGAAGATTCCCTCTGTAAAAGAAAATAAATGGACTGGCATTGACTAGCAATAATAGCTCATATTTACTGAAGTATTGCTATAAGCCAAGTGTTGTTTTAAACTCTACAAGTTTTTTTTTAATTTTTATTTATTTATTCATGAGAGACACAGAGAGAGAGACAGAGGCAGAGACACAGGCAGAGGGAGAAGCAGGCTCCACACAGGGAGCCCAATGTGGGACTCGATCCCGGGTCTCCAGGATCACGCCCTAGGCCAAAGGCAGGCGTCAAACTGCTGAGCCACCCAGGGATCCCCAACTTTTTACAAGTTTTAAGCTCATTTAGTCCTCACAAGAACCTGATGATGTAGTTATTATTATAATTGTTCCGATTTACATTTGGAAAAATGAAGCAAAAGGTTCTGTTGTTCAAGGACACAAAGATACTAAATAAAGAAGCCGGATTCAAACATCTGCTGCGGAGACTGGGCTCTCAGCTACCTGGCTGCACAGCCCCTGACTATCTGCACATCTCAAAGTCACATGAGGGATTTCCATAAAGAGCCCCAGGCACTCGAACAGTAAGGGACTTTAACATAGGCTTACTAAACACTTAAGGCAAAAATTTGAGGTTAAGTAGGAAGGGCCTACTTTCCCAAAAGAACAGAAATAATGTAAATCTCACTAATCTGAACTCTGTCGACTTGGAATTAATAATAATTTGGTTATATTCTATCCAATATTTAATGAGTGTGAAGTAATATTTTCTCTTACGAATTTTCAGACTTCTGCTTACAAGTAAGGGAACCCAATTTAAAAATCAACCACATTTTTACAAACCAAGGACCCAAAAACTGGACAGTCCCTTCCTGGTGCCTTTGGTCCTAAAAAGAAATAAACCTTGAGTTGTTTGCCATTTATCTTGCCTTTCAGTCAAAGGAAGCAATATTACAAATGACAGTCTAGGGACACCTCCACCTGGGTGATCCAGCTGGTCAACTATCTGTCTTTTAGGTTTTGGCTCAGGTCATGGTCTAATGGGTGGTGAGATCAAGTCCCAAGTCAGGCTCTGCAACCAGCCCAGAGTCTGACAGAAGATTCTCTCCCTCTGCCCCTCCCCCTACTCAGGCACACATGTGCTCTTTCTCTCAAATAAATGAAGGAGGAGGAGGAGGAGGAAGAAAAGGAGGAGGAGGAGGAAGAAGAGGAGGGAGGAGGAGAACAGGAGGAAGAGGAGGAAGAGGAGGTGGTGGTGGAAGAAGAAGAGGAAGAGGGGTAGGAAGAGGAGGGGGAGGAGGAGCCACCACTGTAGAGGGTAAAGATCAGGAGAAACTTCCTGAAGGCTCCACTTCTGGTGAAGTCTCTGATCCAAGGGGAGGCAGTGTGGGACACACAGGGCTGTCTGGGCACACAGCTGACAGTGTTGTTTCTACAGGACATGGGAGGCAAGCTCTGATGACACCAGTACCAACATGAGGTATGCTTGGCCCTTCCACACAGCACTAAGCTTAGGCTGCAGGAACACTACCGCATGGGACCTATGAGGCGCTAGGGCCCTGAGCAGAAAGCGCAGCCTCACCTGGGGATACCACCACACCCTGTGAGAGCCGGGGATTCCCAGGAGAAACATCTTGGTGGGCTCTTCTGGCAGCTTCATCAACAGCAGACACCTGAGCAGCAGGCATTGAAGAGGGTCCCAAAGGAAGACAAGAAGAAATGGCAGGTGCCATTCCTGAGCTGAGGGAAAGTGGACAACCCTGCAGAACCTCCCAGAAAAGAACTGATGTGGCGGGGTGGGGGGGGAGAGGGGGGTTCTTGGGAGGTAATTGTGTCAAAAATACCCACAGTGGCAAGAAAAGTGATGACTGAGGAAATTTCAAGTTATATACTTATACTGAACTCCTGGATTACATCTATAATTCATGTCACATGCTTTTCAGGAAAAATCAGTTTTTATTTTTTTATTTTCATTTATTTATTTTTTTAATCAGTTTTTAAATCATTCCAGTAGTTACCTTATAATAACTGGGATGTTTAACTTTCAGATTAGAGGTTACTCGTTGAATTTTTCCTAGAACATGCAGAGTATAGCATTATCCTTTAACTTATCTGTTTCACATGATTTTATATCTGCATTATAAGATTATCTATTTTCTAAAATGCTTTTAGGTGTATTTCCAAAAAAAGAAAAAGGAAATTGAAATTGAACTGCTCACCATGACCTGTTTACCTTTCCCCATCATAGTGAACTATTCACTGAGTGGGCTTTATATGCTGCAATATCTTACTCTACGCCTGAAAAAAAACTATAAATCATTTAAAATAAAGAAATTATATTAACTGGCAATACATTTGACACTTGGGAGATTTGTTGAGGAAATTCTAGGACCTTGAAAAAGTGCTGTTTTAATTATTTCATAATGCAAAAAAAAAAAACATTTTAACAAATGGAAAGAATAAAATGGTGCAAAATAGGTTGCATTAACATTCTTTTGAGCCAAAAAGGGCCATGAAAACTAATTCTAGCATGACATTTTTTTCACATCCTATGATCAAGCAAGAAGGTTTGAATACTATGGTGTTTCAAATTATATTTCCAAATTATATTTCCTATGTCATTTCCAATTATATAGAAATAATTACAAAGGATATTGTCTAAATTAGATGGTGTGGATCACATAGAAGCTTCTCCAAAACAGATTAGTTTCTGAAACATTGTTCTAATTAAATCTATAGGGATGCCTGGGTGGCTCAGCAGTTGAGCGTGTCTGCTTTCAACTCCGGGCATGATTCTGGGGTCCTGGGATTGAGTCCCACATCGGGCTCCCTGCATGAAGCCTGCTTCTCCCTCTGCCTGTGTCTCTGCCTCTCTGTGTGTGTGTCTCTCATGAATTAATAAATAAAATATTTTTTAAAAATTCTTTAAAAATTAAAAAAATTCAATCTATAGATTTGCAACTTCATACTAAGAAGGGTTTAAGTTTTCAGTTTCCAAATCCATTTCTTCCGAATGAGAGCACAAATTAGTCCTTTGAATCATGAAAGCCAGTCAGATCCTACTCATCCTTGGTGTTGTATAATCTGTTGTCTTTTTCCACCCCCTAAATTGACCAGCTTCATCTACATTAAAAACTTACTGAGGCAGATTTGAAGGGAACTCCTTGACATCTTGGATGGGTATACTAATGAACCCCAATTAGCTTAATGTGGTAGAAAATAGAAGGGGCTTTAACCTATTAAAGCCCTTCTTGGTACCGAAAAGAACTTTCCATGAGTGGTTCTCCCTCATGCTGTTTTCAGCTCTCATGAAGTCTCAGAGCCCCTACCATGCGGCTGACAATCAGAAGGTACTCTGCTAGCAATCTCAAGTGCCTTCGGACCAGTGAGCTGTGGTGAAACAGGCAGCCCCTCCGTACCCCCTCAGATGCAGGTGGCTTTTAAATACCTCATTGAGATTAGTCCTAGCTTCCCAGTTTTATTAATCTAGCCACATGCAAATTTTTAGGGCTCCTTGACCACTTGTCCCGGCCTCTTTTTGAAGGAAAAGGCACTTTTGCCATGTGGCTTGAATCATACGCACCTACGATGTGCATCATTTCTTACCATACTTGTGTTTTCAAAATTATCTTACTATTTTAGTCATTTTGTTCTAATGATTTAAGTTTCTGTCATAATCCTAACCTTATTAATACTAGGGTTTTTAACACTCTAACAACTGTTGCACTTGTTAGACATGAAAGAGTTAAGGCTTGAACACACTCCAAATAAAGTTCAAACAAAGCAGTGGTCAGAGGCAAAAAGTTCAATGACTGCGAACCACGAAAACTGCTATTTGAGAGTTTTTTCCCTGGCCCACAGCTGTGTTCACATCTGTGGAAGTTACTGCATAGAAAATAATATTATACAGTTCACAGTTTGCTGAGTTGTCACCAAGAGCTAGGTGCTGGGCCAAGGACTTTGCCTGCATTATCTCTTTTGAAACTCATCACAGTCCTTAAAGGCAGGCACTTTTATTGCCAGTATTTTACAGAGCTGGAAATTGAGATATAAAATAGTTGTTAGCGTTCCTAAGACACATATCTAGGTCGAGCGTTTGATGTGAACCCAGGTGTCTGAATCTAGTCTGCAGGCTCTAAATCTCTAAAGACTTGATACAACTCAAATCACAAAGAGTTTTATTTTTGGATGAACCCTAGATTCTCAAATATGTTGTTTCTATATTATAAAAACATCATGCACTCAACACAGCCATTTGCAAAAAAATGCATCTCATGTGATAAATGTTACAGATAATGTAAAAATCTGTTTTTCAAATGTTTCAGTTTTAACTCATGGAAAATAATTAGAGGCTAAAGCCTGGTAAAAAAAAATGTCTATTAATTTTTGGTGATATTTATTTTAAGATGAAAATGCATACACAAGAAATACTAGAGTAGATCAGGAAATGCAGGGATAGGGTTTTTACGTATGATACTAAAGAAATGAATACACATAGTGAAACTACAAAGCCTAAATAAATAGATGGAAATGGGTTTCAAGGGGAAAAAATGTTTTTAAATATATAAAACTGAAAAATATTTAGTCTTTTATGTATATACAAAAAAAGATTTATAAGACAAAGACCATCTTCACCAGGTTATGCCAATTATATCTCAATAAAACCGAGGAGGGGGGAAGCCCATCTCAAGAATCTTTTAAGTGATGCCCAGGTGGCTCAGTGGTTGAGTGTCTGCTTTTGGCTCAGGTCGTGATCCTGGGGTCCTGGGATCGAGTCCCACATCGGGCTCCCTGCGTGGAGCCTGCTTCTCCCTCTGCCTATGTCTCTGTCTCTCTCTGTGTGTCTCTCATGAGTAATCTTAAAAAAAAAAAACATAATCTTTTAAGAGGTGATGATTCAGAATTTAATGAGAAAAATGTGTGACACAATCTACACGATCTCCCTGACCCAAGCTTCAAATCTGTTCAGCAAGTGTTGTCATCCTGATTGTATTTGTAGCCGTGGACACGATCAGTAAAGCACTTCGGTCCATAGTCAGAAGTGCTGATCGTTTGTTTCCACTCCCAGCTACCACGCAAATCCTCTCTAAAAATATCCTACATGTGGACAGCAGACCCTTTGCTAAGAATCAATAACACGGAAGCTACTGTTTTCAAGACAGTTCATCTTTAGGCTCTTCTTAGTTAAAAGTTCTTCCTTATTTTTAGCTGAAAGTTACTCCCTGAAACATCTGTCTGTTGATCCTTGCTCTGCCCTCTGCAGCATGAGGTAGGCTGCTGGGTGGAGAAAAATCACTGTGTGGTGATGAATGAAACACAGCCTGATGCATAAAAATTGCCCCGCAGCAGGGTGGACCTAACCCAACATGTGGGGAGGGCAGCGGCGAGACATCCTCCTTGTCTCGTGTTGGCTCTGAATTTCTTTCCCTGGACGAATGTACCTCCACATGTGACTTGGAAAGAAATGCCATCAGAATCTTACCTCCCCTGCCACAGAAGAAAGCACATGACTCAGGCTGGTTAACTGATGCTTCTGTTGTCTTGGATCAGCAGCTCTTTTGGGGGGTACATATACTGAGAAGGAAGGAGGGAGCCTCTCCCCACTGAGACTGCAAGCTGTGCTTGAGAACTGTCCTGTGCAGAGCCCAAATCTGAACACAACACAAAGGAACCTGACCCCATTATTTGAAACTCTGGATGCCTTCAGCTAGCTATGCCTTCATCCTTTGGAATTCCTGGTTTAATGAACCAATGAATTCTTTTTAAAAAATTAATTTGAGCTTAATTTAGTATTTTCAATCACTCTCAACCAAAAGAGTTTTACTGAATACATCCCAGAAAGACAGATCTCTCCTTCCTCACAAGTTTTCCTAGCATCGATCCCAACTGGAAGAGAAATGCTAGCAGGGGTGCTGGTCGGCAGAATAAGCGAAGTACAGAGAGATTAGAAGTTGAATAATTGGCACAGTAGAGAATTGGAAAGGCAAGAGATGAAGAACTATCCCCTGAACCTACCCTAACTTATGCAGAAATTTGCCTGCATAATAGGATTTCTAGAGTATTAAGAGGTGCCATTAACCAATAAAAAGATCCTGCGTTAATGATCCGTGACATCCCAAAGTCCCTTTACAAAAGAGTAAGGCTTTCATTAGAAAACTGGAGATGAACTGCTAATATCTATGGCAAGATCAAGTGGGAAGAGGCCAGGAATTGCAAAAACACTAGGAAGAGACACCTGCCATCAAGGTGTCTGGGTATGTGGGAACTGTCTCTGCCCACTTCAAGATTTTCCTGAGAACACATCCCACTATCACAGCTCAACTCTCTGGAGCAAGCCAAGAAGATCTCTGCCCACAGCTCCACTAGAGGATTTACATCTGGCTAATGCCTTGGTGTTAATTAAAAAATGCCCAAATGATTTCCTGAAGAGAGATCTTTCAGGACAAATGTCATCTCCTCAAATATTTCACTTGCTAGTTCCAGAAAATTGTGCTATACAGGTAAATTTAAAAATTTATACTATTTTTTTAAATTAGAGATAAATCCATCCATTGGCAAACATTACATCTAAACTATAACTAAAAATATGAAGTTTCACCCAAATGCAGGGTCTCATCTAGTACTTCGTGCCTCATCACACCTTTACCCTACCTCTAGCATATTTTGCTACGTCTTCCATCAGGGCAGCTAGAGAGTAAGCTACTCAATATGTGCTGGAAACAAACTGCCTTCTATCAGAAACTTCCGTTTCTCTTCTCACCTTCTGTGCTGAAAAGTCACTTCTACAAATATTCTCCATGAAAGGTAGCAAAGAACTGAAGTGACATTTCACTATCAGTGAATCACAACTCTTCCCATTGAAACAGCCTAAGCTTTTCATACATATGACGTCAGTGCCTCCATATATGGGGAAATGTGAGGCTTTAAAAGGAAATGACTGTCTAGAGTGTGGGAAACACCAGGGCCACCCTCCCTTTGCTAACTGATCTCCCACTGAATGCTTCAGTGGATTTTCAGGTAGAGAAAATCCTTGGGTGAGTCTGATATAATATGAGTATGATACGGCCTTG
The DNA here is from genome assembly GCF_018345385.1 of Vulpes lagopus. Classification (NCBI taxonomy): domain Eukaryota; kingdom Metazoa; phylum Chordata; class Mammalia; order Carnivora; family Canidae; genus Vulpes; species Vulpes lagopus. Next base: position 98,586,662 of record NC_054831.1, on the reverse strand, counting down.
CTAATAGTAAAAAAAAAAAGAATCCTCAGGCATTTGAGATGATTTCCAAAGCCACTAGCCCAATTTCTATCTGTATGAAGGAGGATTGTGTATTAAAGGAAGTAGTTTGTGGGCAGTCTGCTTAAAAAAAAAGAAAAAAGAAAAACTGTAGAAAGATTATGCTATGATCTTTAAATGAATATAGAGGATGATCAAAATAATCATTGAGGGACGCCTGGAGGGCTCAGTGGTTGAGCGTCTGCCTTCAGCTCAGGGCATGATCCCAGGTCCAGGGATCGAGTCCCACATTGGGGGTTCCCTGGAAGGTGCCTGCTTCTCCCTCTATGTCTCTGCTTCTCTCTCTGTGTTTCTGATAGATGATAGATAGATAGATAGATAGATAGATAGATAGATAGATAGATAATAGATAGATCTTTTAAAAATAATAAAATAATAAAATAAAATAATCATTGATTGCTACCAGGCACCAGGCATCATCAGGCAGGCACTGGGAAAAAGAAGATGAGCTACCCAGAAGGGTCCCTCTCCCCACAGAGCACACATTCATGCCAGAGGTAACTTCCAGACATTGAACATTATTTACAGGGTGTTATAAAGCTAGTCAAAAAGATTGAGAAAGCTTCTATGAGCAAGTAATAGTTGACCTGGACCTTGAAAGATGAAGGATTAACTGGGCTTCTGGGAAGTTGGGAAGGCATTCCAGAGAGAGGGAAAAATATGTACAAAAATATGCCCTAAGGGGAGGGGAGGCAATGGTCACAAGATCTGCAGGATGGAAGCATAGAGGTATGGGGTCAGAGGGTCAGGACATGAGGAGGTAAATATATCCTTGAAGGTCAGGTTAAAGATTGTTTTTAATACGCTCACATTGAACACTCCCCTCAGTCTATTCTGCCTCTAAATTCCTCCATCTCAATAAATGGTAACTTAGGGGATCCTTGGGTGCCTCAGCGGTTTAGCACCTGCCTTTGGCCAGGGCGCGATCCTGGAGTCCCACGATCAAGTCTCACGTCGGGCTCCCAGCATGGAATCTGCTTCTCCCTCCTCCTGTGTCTCTGCCCCACCCCTCTCTATCTATCTCTCTCTCTCTATGTCTATCATAAATAAATTAAAAAAATAAATCTTTAAAAAATAAATAAATAAATGGCAACTTAATCCTATTAGTTGCTTGACATCACCTGCGATTCCTCTTTCATTCATATCCTCCTACATTGACTACAGCAAAACATACTCATTCTATCTTCAAAATATAACCTTTACTGGACTACCCCTCATCATTTTCACTGAACTATCCCGGCCTAAGCCACCATCTCCTCTCTCCTAGATTATTGCAATAGCCATGTAAAGGTCTTCCTATTTCTCCCATGGCCCCCAGGAGGATGTTTTTAAGGCATGAGTCAGACAATATTATTACCTTTCCCAAAGTCTCCAGAAACCCACGCCCACCCTCAAGGGGTCTCTCCTTACTATGGCCCACAAGGTCCTACATAATCTGGTCTACTATTAAGCTTCTGCCTTCACTCCCCATTTCTCTCCTTCTCGATCTATATGCCTCAGACCCAATATACCAGTTTTCCTTGAAAGGCAGACATGCTTTCCTCTCAGGACCTTTGCACTTGCTATTTGCTCTGCCAATATTCTTTTTCTTCAAATATTCCAATGGCCTCTCACCCTCAGCTACTTCAAATCTTTGCTCAAATGTTGTCCTCTCAGGAAGGCTTTCCCTAACTATCCTATTTAGAGTTGTAAATCACTCTTCTCCTTTTCTTTACCTGGTTTATTTTTTTTTAAATATTTTATTCATTTATTCATGAGAGACACAGAGAGAGAGAGAGAGGCAGAGACACAGGCAGAGGGAGAAGCAGGCTCCATGCATGGGACTCAGTCCTGGGTCTTCAGGACCACACCCTGGGCTGAAGGTGGCGCTAAACCACTGAGCCACCCAGGCTGCCCTACCTGGTTTATTTTTATCCCTAATAATTCACAGTAAGTATTTGCCCTAATTTACTTTGTCCCACACACATGCTAGAATGCAAGCTCCATGAAGACAGAAATTTCTGTCATCTGGAGTCAATGTGGTACCCCTGGGGCCTGGAATATTGCTTGAGACATTTAGCATTCAATAAATGTTTGATGAATGAAGGTCTTTATCATAAGACCAATAACAAGCCATTGAAAAGCTTTAAACATGAAGACTCATGATCAAAAAGAAATTCTTTTTTTTTTATTTTTTCAGAAAGAAATTCTTAGGTCTTTTCAGCTGTCCATGAAAAGAATGTTCCGGGAGAAGAGGGTTAGGAGATGTGGTGGGCAACAGTGGATGCCTAGGGTGAAATTAGCTTTTCTTTACTTCTAAGAAGAATGAGTTCAGTGCACAGAAGAAGTGAGGCTCACTACCCTTTGTAAGGACTCAGTGTGGAAGCAAGCCTCCTTACCCTTACCCCTTATCCCAATGTTCCACACCACCCAGTACTCACATCTTCATAGGTTTCTTCCTATCTTGAATGGGGGCTAGCACTGGGGGACAAGTTAAATATGACAGAGTGATGCCTTATGACTTTCAAGAGCTGGTTGTTTACCATAGTTTCTGGAATACCTGCCCCTAAACACGGAGTCATTGTGTAAGAAGTTTTGCTAGTCTGAGACCACCATGCTAAAGAGATCACGTGGGAAGACTGCCTGGAGAAGCCCTGCGACTACATACAGAGAAAGATAACTTACCAACCTCCATCTGTTCCAGGCTCTGGACATTTGAGTCAACCTGGCTGAGGCCCAAGACCCTGGGAACACAAGTGGGTTTGCCCACTGTGCCGTATCTGAATTCCTGACCCTCAAAACCAAAACAAAAGGAGTATATTTGGGAACAGTGTGCTCAACACCAATAGATAATCAGAATGCTCAGTAAAGAGGATCCTTTTCAGTGGGATTTCAGCAACCAGGCATAAGTTCAGGGTTAAAGAGCTTAAAGGATAGAATATCTCAAGGTGTCTTTTGGGTTGAAGAGCCTAGCAAGGATGAGCAAAATGGATCACTTTAATAAAAGAAAAATGCAGCTGCATGCAGGTAACTTTTAATCTAAACTGTCAAAAATGTAGCTGCTTGATTTTTCCCCAGACATATTTTTATTGAATCTAAGCCCTTCAAGAAGCTGACAATTTGCATGATTAACTGAGGGAACTGGATTATCATGAAACCTTCCTCCTCCAACTCTCTGGAGTAGTTTAAAACAATATCTCCTGTTAGAGCATAAATGGGAATGAACATTATCTTCTCTCAAGGACAGTGAGTTAATTGTTTGCTCCAAAGTTCACCAAAGAACTAATTGGAACTGTTATTTCAGGAATATTTGATGCATAAACTCTTTTTGTTTTTCCATATCAATCGAAGACTAAATTATTACATCAGAGATCTTAAATTATAAATGGAAACAGCAGCAAATGACTCCCCTTTTTAAATCATGAACAGGGTGTATGCAATAGATAACTTGAAGTAAATGACAAGAAAAAAAAACACCCTAGTTAAGTTGCATTAAAACATGAAGACAGAAAGAAGGCAAAAGACATATCAAGATTTTGCATAGAATCCAAGTACAACTGGGCAGCACGGGTGGCTCAGCGGTTTAGTGCTGCCTTCAGCCCAGGGTGTGATCCTGGAGACCTGGGATCGAGTCCCACGTCGGGCTCCCTGCATGGGGCCTGCTTCTCCCTCTTCTGCGTCTCTGCCTCTCTCTCTTTCTCTCTCGCTCTGTGAGTCCCTCATGAATAAATAAATAAAATCTTAATTTAAAAAAAAGAATCCAAGTACAGTTATTCCGGAAACACTAATTAAGATGGCATCTTGTAAAGCCTGTATCTGGAAAAAAAAAAATTCCACCCATGATAATTTTATGTCGGGTTGTTGCCCTGCCCCATGCTCTTAGCCCTATGAAAAAAGAAATGTGCCAAAATTCTCAAGCCTGAACTACCTCGACCTTCCCACCCAAAGCAACATTGACACAAATGTACATATAGTTCATATCTTGCTTTGGTTATGATGATCTTTCCAAAGGTCACCATGGGCCTTTGACTGTGTAAGAATGCCTAAGCCATTGGTGAAGGCCCATGGCAGAGAGGGGGCAATATAATGAGATCAATAACCTATAGACTCCCCATTTCCTACAGACTATCTTCTTAGTAAGACACATAAAACCTTCTATGAGCTCACCCTTGCTCACACCACTAACATCATCTCTGGTTATAATTTCTCTAGTCATCACTGTTCTTGCCCTGCCTCTACAACATACCTGCCTGGATGCATATACACAAGTACACACACATACAAAATCTTACAACACTACTGAATGAATTGCAGCTCCCTGAATGTACTATACTATTTCAGTCTCCCAAACTTTCTTCATATCCCTCTCCTTCCTAGCATGTCATTCCCCATTTTTTTTAAGACTCAGTTCAAGCATTACCTCTCATGTGAAACCTTTCCTCTCTCCTTCCCTCTAGGCAGACTAGTCATTCCCTCCTCTGAGCCATCAGAGACCCCACACATCATTCTTTCATTTTATCCCCTCACTTCTAGGTGACTGAGTCATGTGGGAGCACAAGTAACCTAATCTGATTATTTCCCTAAAACACAGACTGGTATCATTATGGAGATAATAGAAAGAAGTGTGATAACCTCTCTAAATAAAAGAAAAAGATTTGAGGGCTCTATCTCAAGACAGTGCTACTGACCCCTTCTTTATGCAGAATAAATCATTTTCCACTTCCCATCATTAGCATCACACTCTAAATAAGCCAATCTGAAGTGCTTCTGTGAGTTACCCTGAGATCATAACATGACATTCATTAGACATAATTTTGATTGACAAGTAAATAAAGTCATGCTACAGAATTTAGGGAACCAGAGAAATATCCAGTCTATTTCACAAAAACTCTCACAAAACTGCAAGAGGCAATCCACAAAACAGAAACTAGCTACTGTGCATGATTCCATTCAGCATGCATTCCATAACAACACAGAATTCTACTCCTAGACATTCTGTGGTTACAGGCACACCCATATTTCATTGAGGAAGTGTTCTTGAATTACTAAAAATCTTTAAGGCAGTCAGAATACCTGAAAGGGATTAGATATCAAAAATGCCAATATGATGAGTAAGTAAAGAGAAAGGGACAAGATGCATATTCAGTAAGGAGAAATGATGACAAAGTTATTCACCTTTATATCTGTGACCAAAACTGGAGCTAAAAACAAAGACTCCAAGAGGTCAGGGTACCCTTGCTTAGTATTGGCTTTTAGTCTTTACGCATTTTAGGCAGTGACTATTATTCCATTCTCATGAGGATTCTAAAAATTTGAATACTTACAGAAGATTTACTCCTGGGTGGAAAGTACCATAAATGTTGAATTCCATAGAAATTTCCAAAGTAATATTACGGTCACCAACTTTCAGCTCAGCCTTTAAATACTAAATATATGGGATCCGTGGGTGGCGCAGCGGTTTGGCGCTTGTCTTTGGCCCAGGGCGCGATCCTGGAGACCCGGGATCGAATCCCACATCAGGCTCCCGGTGCATGGAGCCTGCTTCTCCCTCTGCCTATGTCTCTGCCTCTCTCTCTCTCTCTCTGTGACTATCATAAATAAAGAAAAATTTAAAAAAATTAAAAAAATTAAAAAAAATAAATAAATAAATACTAAATATGACAGCCACCATATAAAAATTATAGTCCACACTATAATCTATGTGATTCTTTCTGTAGCTGGCCTCTTATTCTAATGGACCCATAACCTTGAGGAAATTAATGAGGCAGAAAATACATAAAGTTTTCAATCAAGAACTGTTGGAGACCTCTGTCACTTCAGAGAACCCCTAGCCCATAAATGCCATATTAAATAGACACTGAGCAAAAACAGTCCGTGGGAATTATGGAATAGATCTTTGAGAAGTAAAACCATTACTTTGAGAAGTAGAAGTATTTCCAATGCTTGAGCATTTGGAAAGGGAGATGAATATGGTCTTCCCCTCTTTGACTCTAAATAGTGGGTGAAGGTGCCCTATGGAGGAGAGGACAATCAAACACATGATGTGTAACAAAATGTTCATCTTTTTTAAAGGTTGTTTGGTCTACAACTTCTCAAAACCAAAAGTATAAAGAATGATCAACCTACACAGACTCACCACCTAGGTTTAAAAATTAGCAACAATCTATCATTTTTCATTTCATCTAACTACCTCCCAACCTTTCTTTTTTTCTGGAGAAGCATCAGACATTATATCATCTAATTCCTAAGTACTTCAGAATGTATCTCTACAGATAAAAACAATTTAAAATAACAACAGTACCATTTTCATAACCAACACAATTCTAATTATTTCTTAATATCATCTAAGCCCCAAATGTACTCAGTTGTCTCTGATTATCTCAAAAATGTCTTTTAACATGATTGGTTTGAATCAGAATCTCAACAAAACTCACATACTATATTTGTTGATATATTTTGTAAGTCTCTTTTAATCTATAACAACTCCCCCTCTATCTTTTTTTTTTCATGACATTTACTTGCTAAAGTTTCTAGATTTGGCTGATATAATACCTCATGGTATTATATAAGATGATGCTCTATCCCCCATGTTTCCTATATATAGTTAAATTCAAGACTTGACTAAATTCAGATTCAAACTTTTTGGCAAGGATATTTCAAAGGTGGTGCTGCCAGTCATATCAGAAGGCACGTAATATCTGTTTCACTTTTAATGATGTTAAAGATTGATCAAGGGTTCAAAGGCTACCGCCTGAACCACCCATAATAAAGTACCCAAATAATATTTCACCTAATAATTAAGCATCTAGATTGCCTAGATCCATTATTTCATTAGGGGTTGAAAAGGAATTATGCAAATCCTACATTTCTTCTGCTTTTACATCCTGTTATTCTTCTATTAAAAAGGAGAAAGTAAAAGAAAAGCCCTTTCTCACAGATACAGAAAAGTAGCCCCTAAACTCTAAAAGCTAGCCTGACACTCATAGCTAGACCTCAATGTTCTTTCGCTGGATGTAAACAAATTCACAGAACATCAACTCACCTTGTGACTTTGAAGAAGTGAGATATATATATATATATATATATATATATATATATATATGTAAAAGGCTATTTCATAACGTTGTTTAGCCAGAGGCAAAAACAAGGTCACTGTTCAGACCACAAAAATATCAGCCACCTTTTCCCAATCTGAGTGACTGCTGCTTCTGAAAGGTTTACAGCTTTAGTCTTGCTCTAGCCTTCTTAAAAGATTTAGTAAATACCTAATCATATCATTCTTTAAATTACATGGATGAAAATATCCAATGATAGAATTATCCTCCCTTCTAATCCAAAGTCCCTATAGTCTCTCTTCGTGAACTCTCCTCAACATCATCTACCCACTGTCCAAATCCTGTAATGTTTCCTTTCTAACACCTTCTTACTGAGTTGTCCCTTCTCTGTAGCAAGTAATAACCTGACTTACAGAGCTCTCCAGCTATGTTCCTAGTGGTCTGTGACCTCGAGGGGAACGATGAGGGGAAGCACATTTATACTTGTATGATTGTCATTAATTTCATAATCTACAAAGGAAAGACAGCAGATACTCAATTCTTTATCACCCTTCAGAAGAATGATTTTTTTTGCACTGGCAACCTACAAAGGTAACCAATATGGTAAACATTCTTTTAAAAAAAAAAAAAAGATTTTATGTATTTATTTGACAGAGAGAAGAAGCCAGAGAGTACCAGCAGAGGGAACAGCAGAAGGAACAGGAGAAGCAGACTTCCCACTGAGCAGGGAGCCCAATGTGGGGCTGGAGTCCAGGACCCTGGGATCGACCTAAGCCAAAGGCAGACCCTTAACTGACTGAGCCACCAGGCAACACTACTTTTTCCTCTTCAAAGTAATATTATTAATTCATAGATTTTTGTTTACCTATAGTAGTTTTTTCTTTTAATGGAGTTGTAAACTTCTGGACAGTGATGTGGTCTAGGATTTTGAAACTCATGTCCACTTTCAGGGACTGGCTGTACCACCAGCACACAAAACTCACCTGCATGGTGCCCTTGGATATCTTAGACACTCTATCCCTCAGGAACTGGAGCCTGTCACCCTGGTTCAGTCCACTAGAGGCACCATAGTAAGGCCTCCAGAACTGCCATTACCAAGTTTCCGCTATTTCCTAGTCCACCAAGGGAGGATTCTTCCCAGACCACATGAGATATTATAACCTATAGCAATTATTCTTTTATAGCAATCATTTTTAATGGTTTAATATTCTCATCTCTAACTAGTAAGAGCCCCTCGAGGTTGACTCTCATATCCTATTAGCATGACTCAAGAAGTCTTTGATGGCTTACACTTCAAGACACAAATAGATGTCTCAGATGTATTCTCTGCCTAAAATAACTGTATTAGTCTGGGTTGTTCAGAGAACAAAATGAGACAGGGGTGGAGGGAGAGGGAGAGAGGGAAAAAAAGGGAGAGAGGGAAAGAGGGGAGAAAGAGAGAGAGAAGGAGGGAGGGAGGGGGAAGGAGAGAGAAATGCTGTATAAGGAATTGGTTCATACAATTATGGAGGCTGAGAAGTCCAAGATCTGCAATCAGCAAACCGGAACCCAAGAGAGTCAATGGTGTAGTTCTAGTCCAAGTCTGAAATCCTGAGAACTAGGAGAGCTAATGGTGCAAATTCTAGTCTGAGTTTAAGTGGAAAGTGGAAGACTGATGCCCCAGCTCATAAACAATCAAGTAAGGAGAATTTTTTCTTAGCCTTTTATTTCATTCAGGCCTTTAAGTGATTGGATGAGGCCCACCCACAATGGAAAAGTCAGTTGGCTTTACTTAGTCTACTGATTCAAATGTTAATCTCATTCAGAAATACCCTCAAAAACACACCCAGGAATAATATTTAAGTATATATTTGGGTACCCCATGGCTTGACACATAAAATTAACTGTCATAAAAAAAAAACCAGTCATTTTCTCTAAAATATTCAATTTAAGCAAATATGAGAGTGGTGATACCTTGTCTAAAGGTAAACTTTGTACTATAGTGAGGGGCAGGAAGACCTACACATAAATATCATGGGCAGTTTCACTTATCATATCTTTATAGGAATGTAAAGGCAAGGAAATCTCAGGAAAGAGCTACTACAAATGTTTAAAGAAACAGAAAATATGTCCAAAGAGGAAATATTAAGGAACTTGCTTGAAAAAGAGAAAACTAAAGAACAATTTTATTACTGTCCCTAAATAAAAAAGGTTTTTCCAAAGGGAGGTATTGGGCAGTCAGTCATGAAATACTCTGCCAGAGAAAAACAATTAAAGTAAGGGATATTTCGCTACACCTAGAGAATGTCCCAATCTTGAGTATCTGCCCATTCAAGTCTAGAGACTAGTTCTAGATGATTCAGAAATTACCAAAATGTTAAGACCATATGCTATCAAAGATATTGCTGGAGATGTAATTCTATTGTTTAATTCAAATATATTCTTGCCATCTGACACTGTGGGAAGTAGATAAGCCTAGGTCTAATCCCTCCCAAAGGTTCCACTGAGAGCTGGTTTATGGCTACCACAAAAAAGAGAGGATAGTTCTATTTAACTTTTTGAGGAAACTCTGTGCTATTTTCTAGACTGGCTGCAGCAGTTTGCTTTTCCCACCAACAATGTAAGAGGGTTCCCCTTTCTCCACATTCTCACCAACACCTGTTATCTCTTGTGTTGCTAATTTTAGCCATTATGGCTGGTATGAGGTGATATCTCATTGTAGTTGTATTGTATTTTCCTGACGATAAATGATGAATGGACAAAGATATGGTATACATATACAATGGAATATTACTCAGCCTTAAAAAAGAATGAAATCTTGCCATTTGCAATGACATGGGTGATGCATAGAGTACTATGCTAAGTGAAATAAATCAGTCAGAGAAAGATAAATACCACATTTCACTCTTATGTGGAATTTGAGAAACAAAACAAACGAACATGGTGGCAGGGGGTTTTCAAAGGGAAGCTGGGGTAGGGGTGATGGATGAAACAGGAGATGAGGATTAAGGAGTGCACTTGCTATGAGGAGCACCAGTGTTGAGTCACTAAATTCCATACCTGAAAACAATATTACACTATATGCTAACTAACTAGAATTTAAATAAAAACTGAAATGAAATAAGGTAAAATAGAGGAGAATGTCAGTAGGGTGGCCCATTGCTTCCTTCATGAGGAGGTAGAATTCCAGAGGCCATTCTGAGGGTGGAAGTGAGCAATGACCTCCTCTAGGAACTAAAAAGCCCTTGGGGAACTCCCACTTTCTTCCTCCAGAAAGCCTGAGTCTTCCCTCATACAATTTCTAAAGCCCATTCTTGTTTCCAGGGGTAAGAACAGAGGAAAAAGAAGTGGGTTTACAATAGCCAAATTGTGGGAGGAGCCACGATGTCCTTTGACAAATGAATGGATAAAGAAGGTGTGGTATATGTAGACAATGGAATATTACCCAGCCATCAGAAAGGATGTCACCATTTGCTTCGACGTGGATGGAACTGGAGGGTATGATGCTGAGTGAAATAAGTCAATCAGAGAAGGACAAACATCATATGGTTTCACTCATATGGGGAATACAAGAAATAGTGAAGGGGCTAGAAGGGAAAGGAGGGGAATGGAGTGGGAAAAATTAGAAAGAGAGACAAACAATTAAAGACTCCTAACTCTGGGAATCAAACAGGGTTGTGGAAGAGGAGGTGGGGGGGCGTGGGTAACTGGGTGACAAGCACTGAGGAGGGCACTTGATGGTGAGCACTGGGTGTTATACTATATGCTGGCAAATTGAATTTAAATTTTTTAAAATGTATAAAAAAAGAAGTGGATTTAGCAATTGCAGATACTGCTAAACACTGCACAGATTACAGAATAAATAGGTCCCTGTTTAGAGTCAAATTAGACAGACTAGATGTAAACATGAAGAAAGTGCTTCTCACAGGAAATAACTGAGATTTTCAGACATCTCAGAAGAGAAAGTTATTAACAGGATGCTTAGAATGACGGGATGAGCACTGGGTGTTTTTCTGTATGTTGGTAAATTAAACACCAATAAAAGTTAATTAAAAAAAAAATAAAAATAAAAAAATAAAAAAAAAAAGTAAAAAAAAAAAAAAAAAAACCCAACAACAACAATGATAAATCAAAGTATTAAACGCATTCACACCCTAATTGCCTTCGGAAACTTACATTAACTGAATTAAAAAACATGATGCTAAACTTAAAAAAAAAAAAAAAAAAAAAAAAAAAAAAAAAAAAAAAAGAATAATTCCTCTCCTCTAATTTAGTAGGTGGGACTTGGGAGTTAGATGACTGAAGGAAAAAGCTCTAACAAGAATAACTATACAAAAAGAGGATTTCCTCAAGGAAGGCTGGCACAAGGACAGCAGCATAACTGCTTTCCTGAGCTCAGAGAGCAGGATGAGGGAATTACACAGAGAACACGTAACACTACGTGACAGAGGAAATGACTCCGGTGGCCTTAATAAAACTATGACTATTTTTTCTCATCCTCTTCTAAGCCCCTACTTCCCACTTTTATATCTGTTTTCCCCTTTTGGCTGACAAAACAGCAAGGTAAAGGCAGACTGTCTCTTTAATAAATTGCTTTTACACCACTTCACAATAATACCTACTTAGTTAATTTATCTTCCGTGGTTATCTGCTGCTTTCATTCTGTATACACAGATATTCAACAAGGAGAAAATCAGTTTGGTTCAAATGTGTTCTCTCATTACATCACCAAAATGGTGCCAATTAGTGTTATTTTTTGGTGGGGTTATGACTCAATACATTTAAGTTCCCACAAATCCTTTTCATGAGGTGGTTGCTCAGGGACGAATTCGGGCAAAATCTTGAATCCAAAACCTGAATCCTTTATCCTCATTCTTATCCTTTAGAAAATGTTTGTCAGAGGGGAAAGCCCTAGAAAATATTTTCTAGAGTTCAAGTACTTATCTATAGTGTGCTGAATGATGGCTCCCAGAAAACTCAGGTCCATATCCTAATCTTTAAAACTTATAAATATTACCTTATATGACAAAAGAGTGAACACTACCTTACGTAGCAAAAGATGTACTTAAGTTAAAGGTCTTGAGAAGATGCCCCCTCTGGATTATGCTATTGGGCCCTAAATATAATCCTACATACCTTTTATAAAACAAAGGTAGATGAAGTTTTGCAACAGGCACACAGAAGAGAGACCTACGTGGAGGAAAAGGCAATGTGAAGATAGAGGCAGAGATTGTAGAGATGTGGCCACAAGCCAAGAAACATCAAGACGTGCCAGCAGGCACTTAGAAGTAGAAGAGGCAAGAATAAATTTCTCTTGTAGAGTTTCAGGAAGGGGCCTAGCTCTGCTGCTACTTTTATTTTAAAATTTTGGCCTCCACGACAATAAGAGAATACTTTTCTCTTAAGACAGCAAGTCTATGGTAACTTGTAATTTGTCAAAGGAGCTAGAGTAAATTAATATACTGTCTAGTCCATATTGTCCTCTTTAGAATAGCCCACAATAAAGAACGAACCTAATTAAGTTTGTTCAAGGTAACCAAGACCTTTAGCAATAGCTAATAGTATCAGAAGTAGGCAGTGACCCAAACCCAATATACTACAAGGAGGCATTCAGATCTTCCCTCTCAAGGATATGAACTAAGAGCCATTAAAACCATTGTTAAGACCATGTTGGTCACCAGAGCAGTACAGTCACATAGATTTGGGTTTAGAGTTGGCCCCAAAGCAAACTGAAGTTATTTTCAAACTAATACCATAGAAGAGTTAAAGCGCTAAGTAATCTGAGAAATGGGAAAATGAAGAGCTGAACAGAAAGAACCTAACACCAAAGACCTCACCTCATACTTCGCAGAGAAACTAAATGCAATCGGATGAGAATATTTTCCCACCATCAAGCTGTCATCCTAACTGGATCCATGCCCACACGTGCTGCTTTCTTCCCATTACAAAGGAAAAGCTGTCCCTACCCCTAAAGAAAATCCTTTTACCTGGGTTATGGATCCCAACTCGTCATGGCTGCTCAAGGACTTCACTCCTGCAATGAACCTCTTTCTTTCTCCTTCCATTCTCCATCTCTGCTGGATGCCTCACACTGGCCTTCAAACACGTCTTCATGTTGCCCTTCTTCAGAGACTCCCCAGTGACCACCGGTCATCTCTGCTCTCCTCCAGCTTTTTAGAGTTGTCTATCCTCACTGTCTCTGTTTTCTTGCCTCCAATTTTTCTCACCCCAATGCAATAAAGATTTCTCCCTACTGCTTTATTGAAATAGACCTTATTAAAGTCTATTTAATAACAAATGACCACCCAGGTCCTCAGCTTACTTGAACTCTCATCGGCATTTGAGAAAACTGATACTTCTCCTTGAAACAATCTTTTCACAGTTATATGACACCAGATGTCCTACCTCCTTCTGTGGTCTCTTTGTCTTCTTTGCTGGCTTTTCTTCTACCAGACTCTCATCACTCTCATGCTGCCAGGGTTCTGCCTTTGACTGTCTCCTGATCTCCATCTTTCTTCTCTTCCTAGAAAATCTCCCTTGGCTTCAAAAATTAAATATTTTCTGATAATTCAGTTTTCCATCAGCAAGCCTAATTTGTCCCTGAATTTCACACTCAGATATCCAATCACTTAATGCACATCTCCCTCAGGCTGTCTAATAATTATCTCATCCTTAACATGGTCAACAGAATTTTAAGATTTCCCCAGTCGTCCTTGTCTTGTTTTTTCAGCCAATGGTACCAACATCCACTCAGTTGATTAGATCAAAAATCCTACAGAGTCATCCCTAATTCTCCTTCCTAATATTCTGTATCCACACCAAGAGCAAGTTCAGGGAGGTCTAGTCCGGAATCATCCTGACTCTACCACCCCTCACCAACCCCACCCCTCCACTACTACCTTGTCACCATCTCTCACTCAATTTCTACAACTGCTTTTAATGATAGTTCTACAAATAGCAACAGGATAAGTTACCACATTGCTTATTATGTCTTAATGAATTTCTATTGCATGCACATTTATAACCAAGTCTAAAAGACACTGTATAATCAGTCCTCTGCTTACTCCTTTAACATTATCTCCCTTACTTTTTTCTCCTCAATTCTTGGATTTGGGCCACATCAGCCTTATTTCCATCCCTCATACCTTTCAAATTCAGTTTCATTTCAGAGTCTTTGCACTTCATGTTCCTTCTAATTAGAAGCATCTTCCCCAGTTTGTCACATGCCCAACTTCCTTTCATAATTCAAATGTCACCTCCTCCCAAAGGTCCTTTCCTGACTGAGCTGAAGTAGAACCCCCTGCCCAATTCTTGGCTATCACTTTTCCCTATTTTATTTTGTTCATAGAATTTATCAGTATCTGAAATATGCTCCATTAATCCATTTGCATGTTTACTATTTGAATTGTCCTATTGCAATATCAGCTTCCCAAGGCAATGATTTTGAACTTTTCACTCTCATGTCCCCAAGTACCTGGCAGTTACTTAGTAAATATTTGCTGACTTTAGGATTCTGAGAATCCTTCAATTCCAACCCCCCTCTTAGGCTTGATGGTATGTCATTTCCTGTCCTTCAATATATGACACTCATTAATTCCTGTAATTATCTCCCTTAACTGATGCCAGTCTGTTTCTTATCTTTGTACCCAAAAGGCATTGACAAAATTGTTGAAATTATGCTGTATCCTGGGTTTGGACATTAGTCAAAGTTTCCCTGATAATTAGACTGAAAATGTGGGGTGCAAAAAAACAATGGTCAGTGCCAGCACCCCTCCGTAATGCTGATCTTTATTTCCCTAATTTAGGCTTAAAATATAACTTCCTAAGCCTATTTGAAGAGTTAAGAATGATATCTCTGTAGATTATGCCCTGCTTTCTACTAATATATAGGGAAAAAAATGAAATCCTACAGATGTGTAATCTATGTTCTGATTTGTCAAGGACATTAAACATAAAATAGGTATAAGAGTTTATCTAATCATTAAGTATTAGGAGGCATGAAAATAGCATCTGCCTTGGAGACAAAGACCAGCTGACCTGTTAGACCAGTTGACTGCAATGCTCTCCATGACTATTATCCAATTTGTGTACCTGTTTCTTTTTTACTGGTTTTATTTTAAAAACTGCTTTTTTTTCCTCTCACTTTCCTAAGAGAATTATAGCTCTGGAAAAGCAGCTGGCTAAGTTTCACTTGCAATGCACTTCTGATTACAGAGAAATGCACACTGTTCCCCCAGCAGAGAAATGTGTGATGGTTGATTTGCACCTTGCTGGTTGGATACATGCAATGGCAAGTGGGAGTTTTATTGGGTTCATGGCATGGCACTGAAGGATAGCAGGCATTCTATTCCTTTTAGCTCAGGGATATTTTTGTTTGCTTGTTTAGTTTGGTGAGAAAACACATTTATTTAGGTGCTCTGTTATACAAAGTGAAATGTGGCTCCACACAACAAAATTGTGTGCAATGAAACTCAAACTGCAAACTATAAACCCCTACATATTTAGACTGAGCAAGCCAACTTCTTACCAGAGATTTTCAAGGGTAAAGTGAAATGCACATTGCAAATGCCAGGCTGTGTATGTCTTCAGCACCATACTACAAATTTCACTGATCTCACCAAGACTTCAAGTTTAACTGAAGACCCCTGAAACTGAATCTCTGGGTACCAACTCTTGGTGGGCAGATTAATAAGGAAGTTTTCATTTTCACTGACCACTTTCTATAGTTTTCTGGGCTTCCCATAAAATAGAGTAGAGGCAGAGATGATGAGACAGCTACCAGTAGGTCACTCCGTGTCCCCTGTCCACATTCAGACTTGTGCAAAGTGAGTGCCCATATCTTGGCTTATAATGCCATTCTCCAAAGAAGAGAACCAAGACTCTTTGGGGAAAAAATGGCTGATTCTAGGACAAAAGTAAGAAATATACAAGTTGAGTCTAGAGGTTCTCACAGTAGTAGAAGTAAGGGAATTATTTTTTTAAAAAACTTAACAACCACAATCATGAGAGTATGTCAACAGGACATAGGACCAAACTGAAAGAATTCTGTATGATAAAAGATCAAAAAAATTGAGCAACAAAATAGATAAGATAGTATTGATTTATAACTCAAAGTATAAAATAAATATCCATGAGTTTATATTAATGTGAATACATGATTGATAGAAAAGCAAATAGGAAAGAAATGACAACACTCTCGTGTAGAATAATTTCAAATAACTTATATAGATACTCATTCCTCAAGGAGATGGAATACAATCCTCCATTCCTAAACTGTGAGCTGTTTATATTGTCTCTCTTCCAAATAGTATGGGAAAGGAGAAAAGAGTAACTTGACAATGGAAAAACCAAACACTACCTCAGCCAGATGGTCAAGGGTCATACCAACAGCGATAAGTGTGTGGTGAGAATGGTTCTTGATCTCTGTGGTCTTCCTCCCCAGAACTTAGAACTCCAGTAATCATGAGAAACACATCAACTCAATCCCAACTGAGGGCATTTCACAAAGTGCCTGACCAATACTCCTGAAAACTCTCAAGTTTGTCAAAAGAAGGAAAGTCTGAGAAGCCATCATAACCAAGAGGAGACTAAAGGAGATGTAACAACTGTGCTGTGATATCCTTGATGGGATGCTGGAACAGAAAAAGGACATCAGGGAAAAACTTAGGAACTCTGAATGAAGTATGGACTTCAATTAATGAAAAATTTCAGTATTGGCTCATTAATGATGATAAGTGTACTACACTAATATGTTAATAATGAAGTTGGGCACAGGGTATAAGAGAACACTCTGTACTACCTTTGTGATTTTTCTATATATCAAAAAGTATTCTAAAACTAAGTGCAGGTCTTTAAAAATTCTTCAGTTCCAATTAAAATGTAATTTTTAAAAACAGCAGAATTTTTTTAAACATGTAAATGAAGCACCCAGGTGGCTCAGTGGTTAGAGTGTTCAACTCTTGGTTTCGGCTCAGGTCATGATCTCAGGGTTCCCAAGATCAAGCCCCAAGTCAGGCTCTGCACTCAGTGGGAGTCTGCTTGAGATTCTCTCTCCCTCTCCCTCTGCTCCTCCCCGCTGCTCCCACTGTCCTCTAAATAAGTAAATAAATAAAATCTTTAAGTATTACTTTTCTTCTTCAGCAGAGATTTCCTTTATACCTACTATCTCAGTTACCAAATACCTGAAAGTTACTTTCTCACCTGTTCCAACAAGTCTTTCCCTCCCGCTATCTAACATATCTTTGCATTTCATAGAAGGAATGTGATTGTTTCTTCTTGAGCCAGAACCTCTCTCTCCTTTCCTTCATTGTTAAAAGCAAAAACCACATAATTTGCTCTAGTATTAATGTGATCCCATTTGTAAAATCTGACAGCAGATTTGCTACATCTCCATTAACCTCTTTCAACATTAATTCTCAGGTGTTTTTTACAGCCATTTACCAAGATTCCTCCATTTCAGCTCCTGATTGATTTTCCAGTTTGTTCCCTCTACCAGTAGTACAGAATCTCTCTTGGCTCTCCTTAAATACTGTAAAAAGCCAAGGTCCTCTCTTTCTTCCAGTTTCCATGAAAAAGGCCTGTTCTCAGGCCTTATGTAATAAACATGACTTGTACAGTTAAGGGTTTTCCCTGCTGGAAAAAGCCTCTGATAAAACCATCTTTTGGTGACAACAGAGAAAAAGGAAGCTGGCATTTGTCCTTTCTTCTTTTCTTAGTCACTCAATCCTGGACAGTTAGCATTTTTTTTTTTTTTTTTGAAATCTGCCTGAAACAGATCGTCCTCTATTATTTGCTAACTTTAGAGAAGAGCAACCATTATGTACATTCATATTACAAATTATCAATACAAATTAAAACATTTTAGGGATTTCCCCCATAAATCTCTGGAGGGAGAAAATGTTCACACCTCTGGTATGTATAAGCATACATGAGAGTGAGAGAGAGTATGTGTTAATAAATACTGGCAAGTGTTCATATGTATGAATTGAGCAGAAGATCAAATCCTGTTTGCCCTTCAAATCCTCCAACAAGCCTGATAACACCACCCACTGAAATCTTCACCATTAGAATCTTTCTTTTAGTTTAAATGATTTTTCTAGCCTTGAGTCTCTGTTCTTTCTGGGGTCCTGAAGCCTTTTTAATATCAAAATTCTCTTTGCACATTATTCATTTGAAATATAACATGTTTATATGATGCATGGGCTAAAACACCAAGTATCTTCCCTTGTGATTATAGTCATAGGAGCTGAGGATGCTGATACTTATTTCAAGGCAAATTGAAGCTCTAATTAATAAGAAAATAGAACCATAGTTTTATTTGTTCTTTAGATAAAATTCTTGTAAAATTTGGGGTCAAAGGAAGAACATTATAAAATGGACTGTCAGTGGTGGAAACGTGGGAAATGGGTTATATATAGTCCTTAAAGATGGAGTTTGGCCTTGAGAAGGCTCTTAAAATTGTATAGAATTTGGGGGAGTGAAAGAGAGCCCCTCATGTTTTCTCAAAAATTCTCCTTCGAGGAGAATTTAATAGACTGATGATGGACTGCCTCTAGCAGGCAGAGGGAGAATGGGATTCAGAATATATACCTGCCTAGTTGAAGCCCAAATGTCTGGCAAGCCAATATGGCACTCATTGCAATCACAGGGCAAGGAAATGGGGAGGAGTGAGACCCTCAAGGGCCAGGGTGAGGGCAGCCTAAAGATACATTCAAGGCAGTGGGCCTCCTGGCTCAGACACCTGTTCCAGGAGAGACAGAAGAAGCTGAGGGAAAGGCAAACTGGGAGGAACAGTGAGTACACACATAAACCCACTTCTAAACATACTTGAATCTTCACGAGGTTGGCCATGCTTCTGTTGTGTTCTAAAATGTTAGTGATTTCAGACACACAAGTCTTGGGAAGAGCACTGTAATCGTGCAGTTACCAAAACTGCTCTATCAAGGTCACAGGGTTGGAATGAGAAGAACAAAATCCAGAATTATTACAAAACTCCTCAGTTGAAGTTGAAATCTTAGAATACAAGTGCGCTGAGGCTTTACACAGCTTTTCAAGCACAACCTGAATGCCAGGTTTTCTTCTTGTTCTAATTTTTATTTAATTCACATCATATACATATACATTTATGTATAAATGCATTTAATTCATAATATTCCCTAGAAAAAAAGAGTTGCTTCATGCTTACTCCACAACAAAGAACCTATCTCATGCACTTTCTCCTTCCCAGAGTAACTTCCTTATCCCCTTTTCTATCTGTTGACAGAGGTTTCATCTTTAGGTGCAGCATGAATCCTGCATGGGGAAGTATAGTCAACAGAACAGTAGCCTCAACTGCACATTTCCTTTCCTCCTGGAAAGTAGCATAAAATGTGTGTAACACTGACTCGATATTTACAGATCAAATATTGAGACCCTAATATGTGCACAAAACTGCCAGAGCTTTTCTTAGAAAGTCATATCCTACTTTCCTAAGGTAAGACCCTGAGAAGACTTGGGAAAGTCTTACCTACCCAGCGTGGCACATTCCAATGTTTTTAAACTTGGCTTTGGAACCCTGGGTACCAAACACTAGTGATTATCACATAAACATCCTTGTCTACCCCAACATCTGTGGTTTGTTTTTTAGGTTGAGGTCAACACACATTCTAGTAGTTTCAAGAGTACAACATAGTGATTCTACAACTCTATACCTTAATATTTTTTAACTTGGCTTTAGAACCTTGTCCACTATATGTGGTAAATTTATATATATTCGTTTACAGAGGTATATGAATGTATATATTTATATTATTTTTTTCTTTTATTTATAATAATAACAGATAAATTTACATGTATATTATAAATCCTCTATCACCAAACTACAAGCCACCCTAGAAGGTCCTTAATGCAAAAGCCATCTCTAAGCCTGAGGTCAGCAACCGGATCTTAATCACTGCTGTTGTATTTATTTATTTATTTTAAAGATTTTATTTATTTATCCATGAGAGACACAGAGAGAGAGAGAGGCAGAGAGAGAAGCGGGCTCCTCGCAGGGAGCCCAATGTGGGACTCAATCCCAGATTCCGGGATCACGCCCTGAGCTGAAGGTAGACGCTCAACCGCTGAGCCACCGAGGTGTCCCTGCTGTTGTATTTAGTAGCCAGCAAGTGCTAGGCCCAAATTAGGGACTCAGTGAGTATGATGGCAGTAAGAGGAGAGCAACATAGAAAATAACTAGCATTGACTGAGGGGTTATTTGATGTCAAACACTTAGCTGGAAGTATCACCTTTAATTCTTGCAACAAGTCAATAAATAAATGTTGCTACCCCCATTTGACAGAGGAGAAATCAGACTCAAGGATTAAGTTATTTTTCCAAAGCTCACACAACTAATGACTGCTGGAGTTAGGATATTTCCGTTTTAAAATACTGGCGTTCTCTAATATTTTATTTAAAAAATATGTCTGTTGCTTTGAAAACTCAGGTCCATAGAGGAAATAGCCCGGGGTGGGGGAAGAACACTGAAATATTACTTAACTGGTTTCTGATAACCAAAGGGTTTTTTTTTTAGTTTAATTGAAAATTAAAGTCTAATAAAATATTCTATGTAGCCATTCCAAGAATTTTGAAAAATAAATTTCCACCTGACATGCATTCTTTCAAAATTGCTTTAGGGTCTGAAATAAATGCACTGTACTTATCAAACATACATATCATCCGAAGGCAAAACATAAAATGAAGAAAAGACTTTTTGTTTAGTGTATGATGTTTACCTGCTGCTCCATGGCTTAAGAAAAGCATTTAATTGAACGTTTAAAAATATCACTTTATAACACTTCAAGTCTAGTTTTGGTAGTTTGTGGCTTTCCAGGAATGCGTCCATTTCTTCTAGATTGCCTAATTTATTGGCGTACAGCTGTTCATAATATGTTTTTAAAATCGTTTGTATTTCCTTGGTGTTGGTAGTGATCTCTCCTTTCTCATTCATGATTTTATTAATTTGAGTCTTCTCTCTCTTCTTTTTAATAAGGTTGGCTAATGGTTTATCTATCTTATTAATTCTTTCAAAGAACCAACTCCTGGTTCTGTTGATCTGTTCCACAGTTCTTTTGGTCTCGATATCATTGAGTTCTGCTCGAATTTTAATTAACTCTCTTCTTCTGCTGGGGGTGGGGTCTATTTGTTGCTTTTTCTCTAGTTCCTTTATGTGTAAGGTGAGCTTTTGAATTTGAGATCTTTCCAGTTTTTGAATGGATGCTTGTATTGCGATGTATTTCCCCCTCAGGACTGCTTTTGCTGCATCCCAAAGATTTTGAACGGTTGTATCTTCATTCTCATTAGTTTCCATGAATCTTTTTAATTCTTCCTTAATTTCCTGGTTGACCTTTTCATCTTTTAGCAGGATGGTCCTTAACCTCCATGTGTTTGTGGTCCTTCCATACTTCTTGTTGTGATTAAGTTCTAATTTCAAGGCATTATGGTCTGAGAATATACAAGGGACTATCCCGATCTTTTGGTATCGGTTCAGACCCGATTTGTGACCCAGTATGTGGTCTATTCTGGAGAAAGTTCCATGTGCACTTGAGAAGAATGTGTATTCAGTTGAGTTTGGATGTAAAGTTCTGTAGATATCTGTGAAATCCATCTGGTCCAGTGTATCATTTAAAGCTCTCGTTTCTTTGGAGATGTTGTGCTTAGAAGACCTATCCAGGGTAGAAAGAGCTAGATTGAAGTCACCAAGTATAAGTGTATTATTATCAAGGTATTTCTTGAGTTTGGTTATTAATTGGTTTAAATATTTGGCAGCTCCCACATTCGGGGCATATATATTGAGGATTGTTAAGTCCTCTTGTTGGATAGATCCTTTGAGTATGAGATAGTGTCCCTCTTCATCTCTCACTATAGTCTTTGGGGTAAATTTTAATTTATCTGATATAAGGATGGCAACCCCTGCTTTCTTTTGAGGACCATTTGAATGGTAAATGGTTCTCCAACCTTTTATTTTCAGGTTGTAGGTGTCCTTCTGTCTAAAATGAGTCTCTTGTAGACAGCAAATAGATGGGTCCTGCTTTTTTATCCAGTCTGAAACCCTGCGCCTTTTGATGGGGTCATTAAGCCCGTTCACATTCAGAGTTACTATTGATAGATATGAGTTTAGTGTCATCATATCTATTCAGTCCTTGTTTTTGTGGATTGTTCCACTGAACTTCTTCTTAAAGGGGAATTTTAAGAGTCCCCCTTAAAATTTCTTGCAGAGCTGGTTTGGAGGTTACATATTCTTTCAGTTCCTGCCTGTCTTGGAAGCTCTTTATCTCTCCTTCCATTTTGAATGAAAGCCTTGCTGGGTAAAGTATTCTTGGTTGCATGTTCTTTTCATTTAGGACCCTGAATATATCCTGCCAGCCCTTTCTGGCCTGCCAGGTCTCTGTGGAGAGGTCTGCTGTTACCCTAATATTCCTCCCCATAAAAGTCAGGGACTTTTTTTCTCTTGCTGCTTTAAGGATCTTCTCCTTATCTTTGGAATTTGCAAGCTTCACTATTAAATGTCGAGGTGTTGAACGGTTTTTGTTGATTTTAGGGGGGGATCTCTCTATTTCCTGGATCTGAATGCCTGTTTCCCTTCCCAGATTCGGAAAGTTTTCAGCTAGGATTTGTTCAAATACATATTCTGGCCCTCTGTCGCTTTCGGCGCCCTCAGGAACCCCAATTAAACATAGGTTTTTCTTCCTCAGGCTATCATTTATTTCCCTTAATCTATCCTCATGGTCTTTTAATTGCCTGTCTCTTTTTTCCTCAGTTTCCCTCTTTGCCATCAACTTGTCTTCTATGTCACTCACCCGTTCTTCCACCTCGTCAAGCCTCGTCGTTAGGACTTCTAGCTTGGATTGCATCTCATTTAATTGATTTTTAATTTCTGCCTGATTGGATCTAAATTCTGCAGTCATGAAGTCTCTTGAGTCCTTTATGGTTTTTTCTAGAGCCACCAGTAGCTGTAAAATAGTGCTTCTGAATTGGCTTTCTGACATTGAATTGTAATCCATATTTTGTAACTCTGTGGGAGAGTGGGCTGTTTCTGATTCTTTTTTTTGAGGTGAGGTTTTCCTTCTAGTCATTTTGCTCAGTGCAGAGTGGCCAAAAACAAGTTGTATTGGGAAAAGGAGAAAAAGAGAGAGAAGGAAAGAAAAGAGAAAAAGAAAAAAGAGAAAGAAGAAAAAAAGGGGAAAAAGAGAAGAAAAAGAAAGAAAGGAGAAAAAAGAAAAAAAAGGGGGGTGGGGGAAGCAATCAGAAATCAAGAAGAAAGAGAGAAGAAAAAAAAAGCACAAAACAAAACAAAACAAAACAACAAAAACAAAAACAAAAAAAAACAAAAAAGAAAAAAAAAACCACGGGGAGTATCTTCCGATTCTGTGTAGTTTAAGTCCCTTGACTTCCCTTGGAACTGGTCCGTCTCGCTGGTCTTCTGGGGGAGGGGCCTGCTGTGCTGATTCTCAGGTGTTAGCACTTGGGGGAGCTGCTCTGCCCCTGCCTGGTGCAGGGCTCGGTGGGGGTTGTTCACCCCGTGAGGCCCCGGGAGGAAGCCACAGTGGCGGGGGCAGCTCTGGGACCCTGGATTCAGCCCCCGCAGTAGCTCCTGGGCTCTCCTTCTGCAGGGCCTGGGGGCTCCGGGGCGGGGCCGCTGATCTGCTCAGCTCCAGGCAGGAGCGTCCTTGCTGTCCTGGGCCCTCCCGGCCTCTGCCTGTCCCGGGGGAGGCCGGATCCTGGGCTGTGTCCCGGCGCCCTGTGCTCCGGAGCCTGCGCTGGTGGATTCGCGCTCCCGGCGGTGCAGCCCCCTCCGCGGAGCCGCCGCCCGAGCCTCTCCGAGCTGTTCCCGGAGCCGCGCCGCCCCCTCCGCGGAGCCGCCGCCCGAGCCCCTCCGAGCTGTTCCCGGAGCCGCGCAGCCCCCTCCGCGGAGCTTCTTCCTCCGCCCGAGCCGCCGCCGCCGAGCTGTTCCCGGAGCCGCGCAGCCCCCTCCGCGGAGCCGCCGCCCGAGCCCCTCCGAGCTGTTCCCGGAGCCGCGCAGCCCCCTCCGTGGAGCCGCCGCCCGAGCCCCTCCGAGCTGCTCCGGGCCCCGCCGAGCGCTGCAGCCCTTAGGGAGCTCGGCGCACTCTCCGGGGCGCAGTTCCTCTGTTACTGTCCCAGGGAGCCCGAGGGCATCCCCTCCTTTCTGGGGATCCTGCTCCAATTCCCCGGGAGCCCCTTTCCACCCGGGAAGGTCGGTGCAGCTCCTGCTCCTCCGGGACGGGGCTCTCCTGTCCTGGGGACACTCGCCCCGGCCTCAGCCCGGCTCCTCGCGGGCCCCCCCCTCCCCCTTGGAGGCCTTTTGTGTCTTTATTTCTTTTCCCCGTCTTCCTACCTTGATAGAAGCGCGAACTCTTCTCACTGTAGCGTTCCAGCTGGTCTCTCTTTAAATCTCTGGCCGAATTCGTAGATTTTCAGGATGATTGGATGGTTTTCTAGGTAATTTGTTGAGGACCAGGTGACCTGGAGACCCTACTCCTCCGCCATCTTGCCCCTCCTCTCAAGTCTAGTTTTATAGTCATGGTGACCAACGTATAGTGTCTTACTTTAAATTTTAAAATTGCAGGTGGGCCCTTGACGGGATGAGCACTGGGTGTTATTCTGTATGTTGGCAAACTGAACACCAATAAAAAATATTTTTTTTAATTTTTATTTATTTATGATAGTCACACACAGAGAGAGAGAGAGAGAGAGAGGCAGAGACACAGGCAGAGGGAGAAGCAGGCTCCATGCACCAGGAGCCCTACGTGGGATTCGATCCCGGGTCTCCAGGACCGCGCCCTGGGCCAAAGGCAGGTGCCAAACCGCTGCGCCACCCAGGGATTCCCAAAAAATAAATTTATTATTAAAAAAAAAAATTTTAAATTGCCCCTAAGTGGATGAAAACAAGTTTTAACTTTGCAAGTTTCATCTAAAGATGTCATTGCAGGAAAGACAAATGGCGCTTCATCTTGTGGCTAAAGGCTATATCTTAAAAGAAGTAGTGAACAAAAATACAGCCATATATTTAAGGCTGTGTGAAGTCTAGCAGCTGCTGCCATTTAATCAGTATTTCATGCACTCATCCAATAAACATGTGAGTGCCTACGAGACACAAGGCACTGTCCCGGGCACTTGGTGATGAAACAACATTCCTGCTTTCAAAAGACTGACATTCCAGACAAAGCTAGGAGCAAGCTATAAACACATAAACAATATCATTGCTGATGGTGGCATGATCTCTAAAAATAAACAACACAAAACAGGCAGATGTGAGACAGTGTGTAAGGGTAGGTGGTGTGTGCAGGTGGCTACAAAAAGGAGCTCCAGAAGAGCTCTCCAGGCAAATGTACTCAGCTGGCAGTAAGACTGTCATATTCAAGGACAGAAATAAGGCCTGTGGGGCAGAGTGGGGTGAAAGGAGCAATTGCATAGGATGGGGTCAGACATACAGGTAGGGATGAGGAAACCACCTGGATTTATTCACAGTGCAATGGGAAGCAATGGAGGGCTCTAAGCAGGGGAAGGGAGCACTGGGATTTCATTGTTCGGAGGTCATTATAAATAGTCGGGGACATGAAGGTGGGCAGGTAGATTGCATCATAGGCTTTGGATAAACTGTTTCAGTGGGGATAGCTGAGAATTACAGAGAGAAGTGAATAAGCCAAAGGACACACTTTGGAAATGGAATGAGAAGACTTTCTGGTGGATTGGAAAGCACATAAGAGAAAAGAGGGAAGCAGAAGTGGTTCCTAGCTTTCTGACTGGGGCAGCCCAAGGCAACAGCAGTCCATTTCCTGTAAGGGGAACTATTTCCTCAGTGTGTTTGACCACAGAACCTTCTCTCCTGATGCGCTTTCTAACAAGTCATAAAACATCAGTGTCTGTGAAGCACAGAATGGGAATGCTCTCCAGATCTCAATAGACACCACCTCATCCTCTCCTCAGTCCTAACTCACTCGCATTCTTCCCCGTGACAGACCGTATTAATAGGTACAAGGAATCTAAATGAGGAGCGGCTCAAACACAAACAAGTCTTAAATCTGATTATATTTTAATGTGACTATTTTCCCAGTGACTACAGTTCCAAGTCTTACTGGCTAATTAACCCATGACTAAATAATAATGACTGTCATTTTTGTTTGTTTTTGTGTTTGGAGTGTGGGGTTTGGTGTTGTTTGTTTTGTTTTGTTTTGTTTTGTTGTATTTAAAACACATTTAGTAAAATGTCTAGTAAGACTAGTCTAGTAAGACTATATAATTAAAAGATTATCTAAAATCATTTGAGGGCTCCTTTCAGGGAGCCTGCTTCTCCCTCTGTGCCTCTCTCTCTCATTAGTAAATAAATAAAATCTTTAAAAAAATAAAATAAAAATCATTTGAAAGAATTATTCTCTCAATGTGGCTATGCCACTAATTTTTTCATTGAGGTGATAACATGTAACACTAGTGTCAAGTGTACAACATAATGATTCACTATGTGTATATAATGTAAAACGATCACCTGTAAAATGTAAGTGTAATTAACATTCATCACCATACATAGTCACTCGAAAAATTTTCTTGAGATGAAGACCTTTAAAATATACTCTCTTAGCAACTCTAAAATATCCCACAGCATTATTAACTACAGTCACCATGCTCTATATGACATTCCCATGACCTGTTTATTTTATAACTGGAAGTTCATACCTTTCAATCCCCTTCACTCATTTCATACATCCCCTGCCCCTCCACCAATTTGTTCACTGTATCTATGAACTTGGTTTTTGAGTTTGGTTATGGTTGTTGCTTTAGATTCCACATTATGAGTGGATTCATACAGTATTTGTCTTTCTCAATCTGATTTAGTTAGCATTATGCCCAAAAGGTCATCTGTGTTGTCTCAAATGCCAAGATTTAATTACTTTTTATGCCTAAACAATATTCCATTTTATGTATGTACCATATTTTCTTTATCCATTATCCATGTATCCATCGATGGATATTTAGGTTGTTTCCAAGTCTTGGATATTGGAATAATTCTACAATGAATATCTAGGTGCATATATTTTTTTGAATTGGTGTTGTTTTCTTACTTAGAAGTAGAATTGCTGGATCATAGAGTAGCTCTATTTTTAATTTTTTTGAGAAAACTCTATACTGTTTTCCATGTTGGCCACACCAATTTATATTCCCACCAACAGTGCACAGTGGTTCCCATGTCTTCACATCAACTCCAGCATTTGTCATCTCTTGTCTTTTTTATTATTACCATTCTAACAGGTGTGAGGTGATGTCTCACGGTAATTTTGATTTGCATTTCCCTGATGATCAATGATTTTGAGCATATTTTCATGTACCTGTTGGCCATCTCCATGTCTTCTGTGGAAAAATGTCTATTCAGAACTTCTGCTCATTTTTAAATCAGATTGTTGGGGTTTTTTCTGATTGAGTTGTATGAATTTTTATATATTTTGGATATGAACTCCATATCAGATATGTGACTTGCAAATATTTTCTCCCACTCAGTAGGTAGCCTTTTCATTTTTTTGATAATGTGACTGCCACTTATGTTACATGTGCTGTGCTAAGAGCTTCTTGTAGATCAGAGCTTTTAATCAGCACTTCAGTCCTGGGAAGTAGGCATAATTATTTTAATTTTCAGAGGGGGGAGCAGCTAGAAGTCACACAAGCAGGAAGGGGAAAGTATCTATCTATATTTAATGCTGTATTTGTTTTTCCCCAAAATTTGGCTTCCAGAGCACCAGAGGTCCAAGTAGACTTCACCATCAAACAAACAGCAAAAGTAGGTAAGAAAAAAAAAAAGAACAACAATTTTATCCAGTCCATGGAGAGTTAACAATTAATTGTTTCGAATCTCTTTTTCCTCTAAATTTAGCCTAACTGCTGAAAATAATGAAAACATCTAAAGATGCTGAGAAAACCCAACCAAGGAAGTGAGAATTTTTTGTTTCAAGTTGTAAGTTCTCTAGCCTGGGTTGATTTTATTTAAAGCCTACCCCAAAAAAAGTGTGAAACAGTGAAAGAAAACACTGTTGAAGAGGGAGAGATAATGAGAGAAAGAACTGCTTGGGAGTGTCCAGTGGTCACAGAGCACTCTTACCTCCTTCTCTCCTCCCCCCCTTCCTTTCCTCTCCTTCTCCTCCCCTTCCCCTCCTCTCCCCTTTGACTTCCCCTCCTTTCCATCCTTCCTTTCTGTTTTTATTTAAATTCCAGTTAGTTAACACACAGTGTAACACAAGTTTAGGGTATACAATTTAGTGATTCAACACTTCCATACAACACCCAGCGCCCATCACAAGTGTCCTCCTTAATCCCCATCACCTAGTTCACTCCTCTCCCCACTCACCTCCCCTCTCACATGGCCATAAGTTTGTTCTCTGTGGTTAAGAGTCTGTTTCTTGGTTTGCCTTGCTCTTTTCTTCCCTCTACTCATTTCCTTTATTTCTTATATTCCACGTATGAGTGAGATCATATGTATTTGTCTTTCTCTGATGGACTTATTTCACTTAGCATTACACTCTCCAGTTCTAACCACATCATTGCAAATGGCAAGATTTCATTTATTTTTGCTTTTGAGAGAGAGAGAGAGAGAGAGAGAGAGAGAGCATCCAAGTGGAGGTGGGGAGGGACAGAGGGAGAGAGAGTATCTGAAGCAGGTTCCATGCCCGGTACAGAGTCCAATGTGGAGCTCAGTCGCCCAACCCTGAGATAATAACCTGAGCCAAACTCAAAAGTCAGACCCTTAACCAAGTGAGCCACCCAGGTGCCCCTCATTCTTTTTTATGGCTGAGTACTACTCCTTTTAGTAAATGTGCTCTCTCAGATCATGCAGCATGGTAAACTGTGAGCAAAGACACCCTTCCATCTGAAATCCACCTGCTGACAGTTCCTGGTCATCCTTGGCACTCCAGAGGATCTTAGATATTGGTAATTTCAATAGATCTGTCTATCTGAACTGTGTCTGCAGTGAAGGAGAGCGATGGCCTGGCCCAGAATTACTGAGGACCCAGTGCTTCCTCACAGGTGGAGGAATTTTGTGTAAACAATAAATGGGAACAAAATCCACAACAAATCGAAATTAAAAGTCACACCTGCATCTATGGTAGCTTCAGCTCCATCTTTAGGCTAAAGGGAGGAGGGAATAAAAGCATAAAAACAACAGCTTTTGTTTCTTTCTTTCTTTCTTTTTTTTTTTTTGTTCTATCCGGTGTTTTAGCAACTGAAATAGCTAACACTGAAAATAGGCAAAAATTACAAAGTTTGCTTTTTTTAGTTGATTAAAAAATCCTTCACTTTGGATATCTTTGTGAACCAGGTTGCTAGAAAGGCTGTCAATCTTTTAAGATAATTTTCATTAGGTTAATTCAACTAAACTGATATTTATTTAGCAATCACTCTGTGGCAGGCAGTGAAAAATACAGAGGATAATAATGATCTCAGTCCCTCTTTCTCACTCTCTCTGCATGTGTATTTGTGTGTATTTGTGTATGTGTGTGCACATTCATAAAATCATGCCTAACCTACCTCTATGTCTGACACATTCTCTAAGGTTACTCCTAAATCTAATCTTTCTCTCCCAGGTCCTCAAGCTACTTATTTAGCATGAACTAATTTACATACTTAATGCGATGTTCTCTAGTCCATCATCCAAATCAAAATATGAAATAGTACTGGAACAGTGTGACCATATGCAGTGCCATGTACCATCCTGGAGGCCTTCAGATTATAGCTACAGGGCTCTGATTTCCTACAAATAGTTGTTGAAATTCAAATTGTACTTATTGCTCTCGAAACTCAATAGAAGCCATGTAATGTTGACCCACATCTCCCTGAGACAAATCTACTGAGACAAATCTACTGATGTGCCCCCTGAGAACTGCCTGAGAGGGTCAGAGACTAAGCTGGCCCCTGGGTCACCTAACCTGAGGAGAGCTACATGAAAGACTCGTGCTGAGAGTGCTAGAGAAAAAGCCAAGATTAGAAAAACAGTGAGCATGCATTTACAACTATGAGGGTTTAAGGAGGTACAGGCCTTTTTTGAGTCCACAGCCATGTGACCTTGACATGGCCTTGACACATGGCTGATAGAGGTCAGCCAGCAATTTGCCTTCTGAGCCTTTTATACTGCAACATTTCATCACCTGCTTTGAGTATGTATTGTTCAGATATGCAAATTAGTACTTGTCTATTTAACCAAGGACATTAACAAAATCACTCCTTCTGAAAATCTAAATTTTAATTACAATTAGACCCACAGCTTCACAGGTCTCCAGTGTTTTTCTTTAAGCTACAGATGTGGAGTTTTTTAAGATTTTTTTTATTATTTATTTATTTATTTATTTATGAGAAAATGAGAGCAGAGAGAGAGAAAGAGGGAGAGAGAGAGAGAGCAAAGCAGCTGGTGGGGAGGGGCAGAGGGATATGAAAACTCCCCACTAAGCGGGAAGCTCAATGTGGGGCTGGATCTTAGAACTCCAGGATCATTACCTGAGCCAAAGGCAGACACTTAACTGACTGACTCAGCCAGGCACCCTGAAGGTGGTTTTCTATTGGATGCTAATCCAGAGTCTTGGTAAAGCCTAAGGAAGTATCTGTTGGTCTGAAGAGCTTTTGTTTCATTTGGTTTTGCATTTTTTTAAAGATTTTATTCATTTATTCATGAGAGACACAGAGAGAGAGAGAGAGAGAGAGAGAGAAAGAGGCAGAGACACAGGCAGAGGGAGAAGCAGGCTCCATGCAGGGAGCCCGATGTGGGACTCAATCCCGGGTCTCCAGGATTACGCCCAGGGCTAAAGGCAGTGCTAAACCGCTGGGCCACCAGGGCTGCCCTTTACATTTTCTTTCATAAACCTAGGATGATCCAGTGACATCCTGGCTTTTAGCTGAAAGTTTGGGGATTATACCAAAAAAATTCTCGAAATTAAAGGAGGCATTAGAAATGCCATACTGAATCCCTAGTAGAAATAAAATGCAGCAAAACATACTAATGTAATAAAAGTTTTTAATGATAGTAAAGTCATAAAGGAAAAAAAAAAAGGCCATCCCTCCCTCTGTAATTTCAAAAGGATAAGGGACATTTTTATCAAAATTAGTGGTAATTTTGACTTGATATCCACTACTAAATGAGTGTTTGCTCCACACTGAGCACTGAGCTTTCTGATTGGGCACATAGTCTCCCCTGCTTTCTGAATGAAACTGTGAAGGAAATATTCATCTCCCAACTCATAGAGGAGAAAAAATAAAGCTTGGGAAGGGTAAGCAAATCACCTATAGTGACACAACTTAAGTAATAGAGCAGAGACAACTGTCTACCTCCCTCCCAAATACGTGACAACCACAAAAACCCACCAGTAGGCAATCAAGCTGCCATAAGCCTGAGGTTGAATGTACCTGGTCTAAAAACGTCAAACAGCTATGTCCTTTCCAGAGATCAGCTCAGAACACATGCCCAGAGGTGACTTGTAGCCCCAGGTTAAACCAGAGCAATAGTCAACTCGGCCCCAGAGTGATCACTTTGGCCTCAGTGGATGTTTATTCCTGGAATTTCACCTTGGCGTTATTAACTTAGCTGGTGTGCTAATAAGCTGCCACTTGGAAAAAGCCATTGTGTTTATTACTGGAACATGCTATGAAGTGAAAGACGTGGGACACTCTTTCACCCAGTTTACCTTTAATGCGACTCAGAGCAAAAAATTTTCCCAGTTTTCAAAACCAGGAAAAACTTACACCTTTCTTGAGGAGCAGATATGTTCCTGGGGTGACTATGAGACTTGTGACTGATCATCTTTCCCTGTTTGCTTTGACAGCTGGGAAGCCGAAGACCAGCTGTGTACAACATTAGGCAGTAGGTACATTAGGCCTTGCATACCAATAATTTTCCAGTATAATGCTACCATCCTGACCTTTACTTTCTCCTTTGTTTTCCTGATAATTTTCCATTTTTTCCCCCATGGTCTTATACTGCAGATGCTTCTGTACTAATTTTCAAACGCTACTTGGAATAGAGGCTCTCAGACATTTAACTATTTCCATGTGTGACACAATCTCTGTATTTGCACCTGGAACAGAAAAATGGCCCCCATTAGACTGAGAGCTCCTCAAGGACAGGAAAGACATCTCAATCACTGCTGTCTCCTTAGTACAAACCCTCTGCTTGGCATATTGTCAGCACTTATTTAAGACTCACCAAACTGAATTTTGGAGAATCTCCAGGTCATCTTCAGGAAGGTCTGAAAAACTGCTTAGAACTTTGAATGACTGTCTCAGCACTTCAGTCCCGAAGAGATGAAGGATCTTTTTGTTTATGGTCTGGCTCTTGACATAAGCAAAACAAAAGAAGATTCTGATATACTAGAGTCCATGTCTGAAAATGCCAGTGCCCTTCACAGAATGCCCATAACACAATACTCCTAACGCAGTGCCGCTCACACATCATCCATCTCAGAGCTGATTTCCTTCGAAGAGCCCCCACATATCACAGGCATTTCATAAATGTTCACTGAATTAATGCTGGAAAAATAGCATCTTGTTATTTTTCTTCTATGGAAGTGAGAAATGCTTCCTTCTGGTGCCTTCCTTTGACTCCCCTTCATCATCTATGTGGAATAAATGTTGCATTGCCTGGGGTTGCAAACTAAGATGCTAGGCTCAGACAGATGGGTTCAAATGCTGGCTGTGCCACTAGCTGGCTGCACAACCTCACTTCTCCTAAGTAAGCAAGTTATCTGACCCCTCGAAGCCTCCATTTGTTTAGATGGTAAGCAATAATAATACTGATCCATGGGAGTACTGTAAGGATTGGACACAGTGAGCTCTGTGCACTTAGCCCAACTCTGTGCATGTTTTAAGCACTCAGTAAATGGAGGTGGTCTTACCCACTTTCTTATATTCGTTCCAGAGCCAAACAGTAAGTATTTACCCTTAAGGAAGTGATCTCCAGGTAGCACACTTGCAACACTCTTGATTTCAACCCCTAACAGCATCTCAAACTTGTTCAGTCCAACCCTCCTTTCCCAAACGCAGGGCCAAGTAAGCGTTCACCCTCCTTCCTGCTATGGAGAATGGCAGTGGGGAGGAACAGGAGGGAAGCAAGGCTCATGAATACATAGCTTCAAAATCCTCTTAACATACTAGGAATAGCTGAAAAGTGACAGAGCTGCTTAACTACTTCAAAGAGATATTGAGAAATGGGATTTGAATTTAAAGCAAGCATCATTAGCAAGATTGAAATATTTGGGAAGCTCATGGCTGATTTCTGAGGATTAGATTTAGAAAAACAAACATTCTTCTAAGTGAAGCATGGACTGAATTTATGAGTTAGAGATAATTCTTTGCTCTGAAAAATAAAACTCTTCAAAGTGATGACAATATAAAAGTATGTTTGCATTTAATTTAGTGTTTATAAAAAACATTGTATACTTACCTACGTAGAACTCAAGCTCACAGGCCCATCGAGTCGGTGATTAGTATAATCTCCTGCTGAAACCTTGTCCTCAAGCCACCACAAATCCATCTGGGTGCTTTGTATGTTCCATCTGTATGCAGGGGAAAGAAAATGACATTAGCATCATGTCTACACAAAGACCAACTTTGCATTTAGAGGCAGGATAAAGGAACCACTGAATGCACAACTACCCAATAGAGTATGCCTCCTGAGTATAGAAATGTGTGTCCCTGGGAACTTTGACTTCAAGGTCATGGACAACACTCTGAGGTGTGTTCTGCAGCTACCCACACTGGGGTACAAAGAACTCATGTTCAGACACTTCAGGTCAACTTCATTTTAAAGGACCAAGTTGAAGTTGAGTGTTCTAGGTACTCCCCAACCCCACAGCCCCAAAGGCCTATCCTCTGGGCTCAAAACCAATACAGTTATTGTTTTCCACCCTACAATTCTAAGTGAGCAATCAAACGACTACACCAGCTGCACTACACCCTCTCCCATGAGAAGCCACAATATGGAACATGAGGGCATTTCACTGAGCTGGCCATGCGCCTGCTCGAATGAGCTTGTCAGTACTAACAGATGGCTTCTATTTGAGAATTTGCAATTGTGTCTTCATATATTGCCCCATGGTTAACAGCATGTGTTTGGAGTCTGACTGCAGGGTTGGAATCACTGTGACATTGGGCAAGTCACTTTCTTCCTCATCCTCAGTTTTTCTGTCTATAGAAAGAGAGTAATGACTTATTTCAGAGAGCTATTACGATGATTAAGATTATTAGTATGTGTTAGTTTGCTCAGGCTGCCGTAACAGAATCCCAGAGACTGGGTGGTTTCAACCACAGAAATTTACTTTCTCATGGTTCTGGAGGCAGGAAAGTCTGAGATCAAGGCTCTGTCAGGATTTGCCTCCTGGTGAGGACCCTCTTCCAGGTTGACTGACTGCCACCTTTTCACTGTCTTCCCACGTCTCTCTCCTCTCCTCTTCCTGGAAAGCTCCTAATACCATCATAAAGGCCCCACCCTCATGGCCTCACCTCATCCTAATTACCTCCCAAAGATCCCACCTGCACATACAATCACATGGCAGGTTATAAATTTTGAGGGAATGCAATTCCCTCCGTAGCAGTATATAGAAAGATATTAGACCAGGGCCTAAAATGCATTAAGTAGTAAATAAATATTAACTATTATTATTCTTGTGCCAGGCACTTCACATAGAATGGTCTTAGTCAAAAACCAACATAGCGCAACATAGATATATCCTCTTCATCTGAGGAGCCCACAGAGTTACCTGCCTTGACCTTGAGGTAACAAAGCCAACTTGACCCCAGTCTCAGTCTAAAGCTAATGTGCTTTCTGTTTTACCATGCCATATCTTAAAAAGAAAAAAAAAACTATAAATTTTCTCTTCCATTTTTGTTACTAAAATGTTCACATTTAAAAAAATTGTATGGAAACCTATCATCTAGTCCTACAAATACCCTTATTATGTGAAAAGAACTTCTGGTGGCTTAAAACAAAAAAGGTCCATTTTTCCATCAATCTGTGTGTTCAACCACAGAAGGAGGCTGTGCTCATCACCATAACTCAAGAACTCAGGCTGGCAAAGCAGCTACCTGTCCTAAAATCACAGAAATGCACAGAGGGTAAAAAGAGTTCCGATGACCTCTCATCAATGGCTCAAAGTTCCAGCCTGGAAATGACACACATCACTTCTCACAAGTCTTTGGCCACAGCTGATCAGCTAGCCTCAACTAGGCACAATGTGGCTGAGAAATATAGCCCTATCATGGGCTGGAAGGGAAGACAACTGGAAATAATTGGAGAGAAAGCCCTAAAGCCTACACAGAGTAACATCTGACAGCCAAATGCTGAAGCATAGTTTTTCTAATACTGAAACTGGTTTAAGGACATATTTATAAAACACAGGGGAAAAAATCATCTAACTCAGTTCCAGCTGATGGGGTGGTTTTTGTCCTTCCCTCTTGATCGGTAGCTAAAACCAATATTACTATTCTTTCCATTCCTAGCCAAGCCAGCCATGGGGAAAAAACTATTAACCTACAGGGTAGAGCCAGTGGAGGAGGGCAATGGGGAAGAAAACCAGAGCATGTGTAGGAGCCTCATTTGCTATCTTTAAGGGATAATGTCTTCATCTATTCAGGCCATTACTGAATGAATGAATGAATGAATGAAGATAATACAGATAGATCGATAGATAGATATACGTACACACACACATACACACACACACCATAGGTTAAGAAGCTTAAACAATACATATTTATTTCTCACAGTTCTGAAGACTGGGGTCCAAAATCAAGATACCAGCAAAGTCTGGTAAGAGCCTACTTCCTCATATAGACACTGTTTCCTCACTGTGCCCTCACACGGCAGGAGGGGCAAAAGAGTTTTCAGGGTTTCTTTCATAAGAGCACTAATATTATGCACAAGTCAAATGCTGAAGCATAGTTTTTCTACTACTGAAACAGGTTTAAAGTCATAGAACACAAAGGAAGAAAACTAACCCACTCATCACCCCAATCACCTCCCAAAGGCCCCACCTCCTAATACCACCACACTGGGGATTAGACTTCAAGACATGAATTTTCAAACATTCAGTCCATAGCACTCCACACCCTGAACCCCCAAATGTTTGTCTTTCTCAGATGCAAAATATATTCATTTCACCTCCAACATTAATACATAATTATTGTTAACACATTCATTAACCGCCAAAGTGTTGGCTTTTTCCAGTATCAACTCTAAGTCTGAAGTCCAAAGTCTCACTCAGGTATCATCTAAATTCGAAGTACAATTAATTCTGAGGCAAAACTCCCCACCAATTGCCAACCTGTGAAACCGGGCAGGTCATATGCCGCCAAATGCCACAGTGGGACAGGGTCAGGAAAGACATTCCCATTCTAAAAGGGAGAAAGAAGAAAGAAAAGAATGACAGACTTTAAGTCCAAAACCTAACAGGGCAAATGCCATTAGGCCTTGAGGCTCAAGTATAACCCTTTTTGGCTCAATGCTCTGTCTTCTGGACCCACAGGAGTAGGAACATCATCCCCATGACTTGATGAGGCACAGCCCACATCACAGCTCTCTACCAGGGCCCTGCCCATACCACAACTCTCTGCAGCACCTCCCCTGCCCTGCCTCCTGCTACTGAGACACAGGATGGAGCACCTTGGCCCTCTGAATAGTGGCAGTCCCACCCTTTGGAGCCATTCATGTTTCTGGCCCTTGTTGTCTGGGCCTGTGGTGGGAATGGAATCCCTGATGATCAATCAGTCACCTCGGGAGTCACTCTTCCCCTAACTTGAAGACCAGCATCTGGCTTCCCACTCTCAGAGATCAGTGTCCTATATCGCCTGATATAAAATGTCTAGAAACCATGGTTTCCTATATTTTATCCAGTTTTTAGGTAGAAGGAAAATCCAGTCTCTTATTACTCTTTCTTATCTAGATGGACATTTTCTTAAGAGAGAAAGTGGCTTCTTACTTTTTATTTTTGCTTCATCATCACAAATTCAAGTTATATAAAGTGCTTTTCTCTTAAAATGAAAGACTGAATTAAACTGAGAAATATGACACTCAGAAGATTAACTCAATTTTTATTTTCATAAATCAGAAGCCCTACTTACATATTAAGGCCATCTTTTACTTGCAGTTTCCATTTTGGGGGTTATCCTTACTTTCAGTAATTTCAATCACCATGGGATATAGTTTAACATTCTAAAATATTTCTGGTATGTTTATACTGTATTTTTAATATAATCTCATAGAATTTTCAAATGGGAGAAAGTCTTAGCCAGCCTGGATCGAAGTCTCTTCTTTTTCTACATGACAAGTAGACCTAGTAAGGTTTTGGGAGCAATATAATATGGTTACCCACATGCAGAGTAAAAACCAAAATCCATTTCTCCTTTCATTAAATCGCTGATGTACCAAACAATCAATGAGGGAGCTCAAACCAGCACCAGGCACTGCTCTAGACATTTTCTATCAACTATTTTCTTCCCCACTCTAGTGGTGCTCAAAGTCTAATAGTGGAGACAGTTTCATAACAAGTAATTAGAATACAATGTGGGAAATGTAATAGTGGAGGTGTGCACAGGATACAATGGGAACAGGAGGGAAAGGATTTTGTTGTTGATCCTGTTAGCAAAACCATGACTGTATGTTCTCCCGTAATATCAGACACCAAACATTTCTTTTTATTAAAGTGTTCCACACATGCAAAAAAAACCCATAAATCATTTTCATAAAATGAACACACCCATATAATGAGCACCAGAATCAAGAAGCAGGATATTTAGCAGCATCGGAGAAGCCCCCTCTCAGTCATACCTAACCCCTCAAGGGTAACAATACTAATGAGGGTGCCTGGGAAAGTGGGATACTCCTTGCCCCCAGGAATGGCCACATAGAGTGATTCCCAGCTCACTGCCCTCTTCACGTCACCAAATGTTGCTCTCGTTCAAGCCATCTAAAATCTTCCCAAGTACACAGAGGTCACAGAAACCTCTTCTATGTGATTAAATATAGAATATTCCTACACTATAGAATGTATTTATACATCTGTATAATTTGTATGACTCATGTTTAAAAGATTTTTAAAATACTATCAGGGAACTATCACTTTACCACTTTCGCTGAAGCAGTTAAACACTTTTAGAATCATTCCACAGACTATTCTCTGAACAACAGTAAATTCAAGTCTACAGGTTGGGAGACACTAAAGACTCTACCTATCTGGGCATAGTCTTATCTCACTTAAGGATAAACTCTTCAATTCTCTCTTTGTTTTTCAAAGTCAAGATGATTCATCAATGAGGAAAACAGGAACCTATAATCATTTTCTTCCTGTCCAAAATAAACAAAGTAAAGTGTGGATTCTAGCCAGAGAATGTAATGGGAAAGTGTGGATGTTCCTTGGAAAAAATAATTATGACAGTAAGGAAATACTGGGCTGTTGGAGGACCAACAGGAGTTCTTGCTTTTTCCTCATTTATCATCTTTATGATGCCATGCTGGTTTTTCTCAAGTTCTAGGAACAGCTTTTGTCCTTTGGGTCTGATCTGGGTACACAGCTAGCAAAAAGGAAAGGGAACTAGAAGGAACATCTAATCATGTGAAAATGCCTGTGCCCCGAAACACTGAAATATGTCATTTTCTACTCTAATATATGTACCACAAGGCTGCTGGGAACACCAACCTCAAGCAATTATTAAATTCATTTTGAATGTAGGTAAATTTTCTTTTAAATTTGCACTTGAAAATGAATATGTGAAATGCTAACAGGGACGGAAAATGCAACAAATGAAATGTAGCTTAGGAGGATTCAGTTTCCTGCTTGTCCCCTGGTTGTACTTCACAGAACCAAATTTGCC
This sequence comes from Vulpes lagopus, assembly GCF_018345385.1. Classification (NCBI taxonomy): domain Eukaryota; kingdom Metazoa; phylum Chordata; class Mammalia; order Carnivora; family Canidae; genus Vulpes; species Vulpes lagopus. The sequence continues at coordinate 98,547,726 of NC_054831.1, read as the reverse complement.
TTCCATTCTCTCGTTAGACTTTTTTTCATTAAAAGGAATTTGTAACACTTCACAAATTTTATAATCCCATAACCCAAACAATCAGCTAACGAGTCATCACAACCAGATGTTACTGTATCAAAATTAAGTGGAAAATGTTAGTCATTGTCTAATTTTATATCACCCTAAAGACCCCAATGAGTGACACTGTTATGACTGAGGATACTTAGTGGGTTTGGTAAACATCAGAATCTATTTAAGTCCTATAGGCTGCTCTAGCCTCACAAAATATCTGTATTAATCAAACGTTGGCTGTAAAAGTTTTAATATCAAGGCATTTAGGGTTATCTCAGGGAAACAATCTGTGAAGCCTCAAACTGCAGAACATTGCTCTTCCATGTCCAAATGATGCATCTATTTTCTTCCAGATGTTCTGGCTCAGGAAAGATGCTTTGGAAATTTTTCAAGTTATAAATCATACCAAACTTTTACCCCTAAAACATACTACTTGACAAAAATAAGCTTATGAACTAGAACTAGTTTCTTTGCTTGTGTTTTAAGTAGGCTCCACACCCAGCATGGAGCCCACCACAGGGCTTGAACCCAGGATCTTGAGATCAAGATCTGACTGGATGCTTAACTGATGGAGCCACAAAGGCACCCCTGAAGTAGAACTATTTGAAAGAGGATGAAATAGATCTTAACAGAGCACCATACACCTATCATTATGGTCTTGCCATCTCCTACCCACCACCTGGCCAAATCTCAGTTTGACCAAATTTCCCATCACCAAATATTCTTCCCTCGTGATCATGAAATCGATGGCTCCAGATTACAATCTAATTCATCTGATTCTTCTTCCTTGGCATTATTCCAACATCATAGCTCTGTGTTAACTCCACTATGCTTAAGGACCAGGTCATGACAGAGAGCTCCCCACAGGGTGACCCTGCTAGGTGGCTGCTTTCCCTCTTAGACTTTTTCCTTAGTCTTTTCTACTAGGGAAGTGCCTGCTAAAATCCTTTTTTACTCCTGCTCTCAGGTATGAGAGCTACACCCCCAGACTTTCAAAAGTCTTGCTGTGTGTGATGGTGAAAACCCACCTCTGAATTAATCCCCCAAGTAGGAGCCTGCAATTTGAAAATGGAGCCATTCAATCAGATCACTCCATCATTCCCATTATTCCCACTAATTTTGTGAATTAGTACAATAGATACCTTAACACCTATGTGCTCTTGGCAGGCAGAATTGAGAAATAATTCTGCAATAAGTAGTTTAAAATTAATGGCTAAAAAAGTGATTTATTGCACACTAAGGACCTATTCATAGAGCAAAGTCCTGTGTAGAATATGCAGTCTTTCGCTCTCTTAAAATAAAGTTCAAATGGTCTATTAACTAGAGCTTCAGTAGGCACAATTTTTAAATGCGCTGATTAGAGCTAGAGACTCTCTGTGCTTTTCAGGCTTTGCCAAATATATATATAAACACGGGTTCTATGGAGTCCCTCTTGCACTGTTATAATTTTATAGTTCACTTACAAAGTCTCAAATGGGTCAGGATTAGCTCTGTGGAAGCTTATTTTTCTTCCTGTGAGATGATTACTTGACTCAACCCACAGTCTAACTAAGACTTGGTAATAACATAAGGTACTGGGTACTGAGCCATCTGCCCACAAGTTCCATCAACTTTCTCCTCCTCAGGCCTGGTAAGTTCTGAGATAATTGATAAGATGGAAAAAGGCATGATTCTGGTAGAAACCATTCCTCTCAAATTGTCACTTTCTATTGACTTCCTCTCTGAGTATTGCCAATGCAAACAGTGCTTCCCACTGGTAAATATGACTCTGTGCCACATTTCTTTCACGTTCCTTGGTGGACTCAGTCATTCACACTCACTCTTCTCCATTTGAAAGGACACTCGTAGTAAATCAGGGACTGCAGAGAACATGCCAAGGAAAGCAAACTGCCCACCATTTCCTACGCTATTTTGCCATTTGGCCCCATTTGGCCCCACTTGGCTTTCCCTCTCATCTTTCAGAGAGATGGAAGTTACATCAAAATCACCCAGAGGTCTGATTAAAAATGCATATTCCTGTGTGCTAGTGCAGACCTACTGAATCAGAAACAGTGGGAGAAGTGGCCAGGAATCATCATTTTCAACAAGTCCCTTATATGACTCTTAGCACATTGATCTTTTAGAACCTCCAGCCTATGTACCATCTAGGGGAGCACTGAAAACAAAAAGTGATCATCCAGGTCTCATTGTTGACCATTCACAGCCCAAATAACTGGGTTTTCCAGGTGTCATTGGCACTGTCTAGTAAACCAGAGTCATAGCTGAGAGCACAGCATGAGGAGGACCCAGGACTCAGAAGAGAAGGCAGGAAAGTTCAACCTCCTTTCACTGTAACACACACCCTAAAAGAGCACCCCCACCCCCTGGTTCCAACACTTGTCTCCACTTCTACTCTACCTGATTCGGCCCTATCTGGCCCCCATTCTGCTTCAGTCAGAAATGTATTTTTATATGTTTCTTGACCTCCTTAAGAGTGGACTCGTTTATAATGCTTCCTTCTCAAATATGAAGCATCACACCAAATTCTCCTCCTTTGTCTTCTCCTTCTGGCCCCTCTTTCCAGGGCCTCTCTCACATGCTGGTTGCTTTAGAAAAGAAAGTCTAACTGAAATTACCTCCATCCTTGCACTTAATATCCAACTGGCTTTGGGACACTTGGGTGGCTCAGTGGTTGAGCGTTTGCCTTTGGCTCAGGGCGTGACCCACATGGGCTCCTTGCATGGGGCCTGCTTCTCCTTCTGCCTATGTCTCTGTCTCTCTCTGTGTCTCTCATGAATCAATAAATAAAATCTTTTATATATATATATATAATATATATATATGTAATATATATATATAATTTATATATGTCCAACTGGGTTTTAGCTCAATAGCACAGAGAGTAGTCTGCATGACTGTCCTTTATATTAAAGCACTGGAAAGGGGGTGAAGAACTCTGAATTTCTTCTGACCAGCCCATTGTGTTAATTACGAAAATAAAGATTTCCTGCAGCACTATGATAAACCAACAATACAATTATGCTTTATATGATCCTTAGGACGAGTATCTGCTTTAAAACATCATGCAAGGATAGTAACTTAGCTTCAGATGGCAATTTAGAGGTGACTCTGCTGTGGAGATACATCTTGTTCCATAAGCACAACGTCAAAGCTTGTGAACTTCATTTTGTTTATTTAAAAGATTAGCTAAACAGAATTTGGAACATTCTGTTTTATTGTGGATGGTTAAATATTCAAAAGATTACTCTGCTAAAAATTGCTCACAAAAGTAGCTGTGACACTTTGGTAAATGAGCAGCACATTTCCAATGTGTTAAAATGTTTGAAATACACGGGACAAATGCTGAATCTCATTCTGAACTGGCAGCCACACTCATCTCCCATGATTATTTTTTCTGAAAATACAGCAGAATGAATTGACATATGTTGGGCAAAATGTTATGCAAATTTTGATATTTTCTTAACAGTACAAATTCAAATGTGGATTACTGTTGCAGTCATCAATTTACAGGTGATGTTCTTAGAGAATTTGGCAATCACAGATTACAACACATTTAAAATTATTTGTAATTTTTCTCATTATGGAATATAGAAAGCTTATAAAATAAAAAAATAACACATACCAAATAAGATTTTTAAAAGACAGAAGGAAGGTTTTTACTATGCAACATTATCCCACCAATGATAATCACAGTTAATATTAAGAAAGCTATCACTACCATCTTTTGTACAAGCTTAATATTTTCTTCCAATATACTTGTAGACCACTTTCTATACATTGAACTATTTATGAAGATAAATAAAATCTCCCTTTTCCTCTAACTGGCTTTTACCATATATAGGAAAGCTGTAAATATTTTATATACCTATTTTGTAACTGCACACCTTACTGAACACCTCCCTTTTTACTTGTATTTTTATTTGCTTACATTTCTGAGTTGGCAGTGATAATCATTTGAAGAAAATATTTTTCTTTTCCTTAATTATTTTCTTATTGACATGTCCAGAATTTTGTCAAATGAAAATAGTGGGTTTCTTTAGGCCTCCTCGGGATAGTCTTGGTTTTTTACACATTTCAAAGCAATGATACTAGAGGTTTCTAATATCACACCCGTGTGTGATGTTAGCTCTTTATTTCTGATAATCTTAACCACTTTGGTGAGATAATATCTATGTCTACTAAGATATCTTAAAATTAAAACCAATTTCAAAAATCTTCAGGGCTTTACTATAACATGGTCAAATCTGCCTTTTTTTGACTTTGATAAACTATAAGTAAATTTTCTAATATTAAACCACCCTTGAATTCCTGAAATTATGCTCCATCATCTTCCTTCCTTCCTTCCTTTCTTTTTCTTTATAAAGATTTTATTATTTATCTATGAGGGACACAGACAGACAGAGATATAGGCAGAGGGAGACGCATGCTCCATGCAGGGAGCCCAATTCAGGATTTGACCCCAGAACCCTAGGACCATGCCCTGAGCCAAAAGCAGACATTCAACCACTGAGCTACCCAGGCATCCCTCCATCATCATTATTAATCTTTGTAATATAGTGCCTGTATCCACTTACGAGTGTTTATTGGTTATTACTATCCTGATTTAATAATTGTAGACATTTTCTAAAGCTAACTTTTTAAAAATACCTTATTCTTCTTACTGTGGAAGTACTACTTTAATATTGCAAAACATTAAAATAAAGACATGCAAGAAGAAAAAAACTATAATTCCCCCATGATCCTCTAGTTCCTCCTTTGAAAATCATCACTAGGGCAGCCCTGGTGGTGCAGCGGTTTGGTGCCGCCTGCAGCCTGGGGTGTGATCCTGGAGACCCTGGATGGAGTCCCACATTGGGCTCCCTGCGTGGAGCCTGCTTCTCCCTCTGCCTGTGTCTCTGCCTCTCTGTGTGTGTCTCTATGAATAAATAAATTTTTTTAAAAAATGAAAATCAGGCTCTCTTCCTCTTCGGAGGCGGAGAGCCCGTTTGCGCAAACGTCCAATAAACCCTCTTGCTAATTGCATCTGCCTGTCTGGGGTCTGAGTCTCTGGGGCGTCCGCCGGGACACGTTGGCACCCGTGAGCCAGGGTCCAACATTTGGGGGCTCGTCCGGGATCCGAGACGCCCCAGGCTCAATCCTAAGACCGGTAGGAGGTGAAGGCCCCGGTCTCTCAGCCAGGACCCCATGGGCACCCTGATCAGCTCCTGCAGACTCTCCTCACCACGGAGGAGAGACCGCGCGTCTACAGAAAAACGTCCCCGGGGCGGATGGGAGGCCGACCCAGCTGCCTAATGAAATTGAGGACGTTTTCCCCTTGGTTCGCCCGACCTGGGACTACGACACTGCTGCTGGTAGGGAGCGGCTCCGTCTCTATCGCCAGGTACTCCTAGCGGGTCTCAGAGGGGCAGGGCGACGCCCCACCAATTTGGCAAAGGTACGTGCTATAGTGCAGGTTTTCTGGAAAGATTAATGGAAGGCTACCATATGTATATTTAGAGAGAGAGAGGACAGAGAGAGAGAGAGACAAAATAAAAGAGATAAAGGAAACGCAATAAAGAACTGACTGGGATACTGGCCACCATAGTACAGGGCTCAGGGCAGAGTAAGTCAGGACAGAGTAAGGACCTGGGAGACAAGAAGACCACGGGTTGAACGAGACCAGTGTGCCTACTGCAAGGAAAAAGGACATTGGGTTAAAGATTGTCCAAAGAAGGGCCAAACGCAGGGACCTAAGAAGAAGCCCATTCCCGTACTGTCCCTAGAGGATGAAGATTAGGGATGTCAGGGCCAGGAGCCCCCCCCCCCCCCAAGCCTCGGATAACCCTTAAAGTGGGGTCAACCAGTGACCTTCCTGGTTGCTACGGGAGCTCAACATTCAGTTTTAACTGAGGCAGAAGGACCCTTGAGCTCTATCTAAAGATGCATTCTTTTGCCTAAAGTTAAGCTCTCAAAGCCAGCCTATTTTTGCCTTTGAATGGAAAGATCCTGAGACAGGATTCTCAGGACAACTCACTTGGACAAGGCTACCACAGGGATTCAAAAACTCCCCCACCTTGTTCAAAGAAGCCTTGCATCAGGACTTGGCAGACTTCCGAGTTGGCCATCCGGACCTCGTTCTCCTGCAGTACGTGTTTGATTTGCTCATAGCGGCTAAGACAGAACAGGATTGTGTAAAAGGTACGGGGGCCCTGCTCGAGAGACTGGGAGGACTGGGGTCTAGGGCCTCCGCCAAAAAGGCCCAAATAGGCCAGAGACGAGTGACCTATCTGGGATATCTCCTGGAAGGAGGCCAGAGGTGGCTGACAGAGAGCCGCAAAAAGGCTGTAGCCCTGATCCCAGCACCCACTGATGCCAGAGGGCTACGAGAGTTCCTCAGCAGTGCCGGGTTCTGCCGCCTCTGGGTACCCGGGTTTGCAGAGCTGGCGACTCCCCTATATCCTCTCATGAAATCCAACACCCCCTACCACTGGGGAAAGGAGCAACAATTGGCTTTTGACAAAATAAAAAGGGCCTTATTGACCGCCCCTGCCCTGAGCCTCCCAGATGTAACCAAGCCATTTGCGCTATATGCTGATGAACACCAAGGAATACCCAAAGGGGTCCTAACTCAGAAACTGGGACCCTGGAAAAGGCCCGTGGCATACTTTTCAAAAGAAAATTAGACAGAGTGGCTGCAGGATGGCCCCCATGTCTCCGAATAATAGTGGCTGTGGCAGTCCTGGTAAAAGACTCAGATAAGTTGGCCTTCAGCCAACCCCTCACTGTGGTGGCCCCCCCATGCCATAGAGACAGTCATCCGCCAGCCACCTGATTGATGGCTCTCAAACGCCAGGTCACCCATTATCAGGCCATGTTACTGAATTCTGAGCGGATATGGTTCGGAACGGCTACATCCCTAAACCCGGCCACCTTGCTTCCAGAAGCCGAGTCCCCCTCCCTGCTAATGCATGATTGCCACCAGATCCTAGCCGAGGTCCATGGCACCAGAGGGGACTTGACGGACCAGCCTTTGCCAGATGCTGAAGCAACCTGGTACACCGAGGGGAGTAGCTTTCTACGAAATGGTGAACGCAAAGCCGGGGCGGCCGTGGTAGATAATTCACTGTCCGGGGCATCAGCAAGGCAACGACCCAGTAGCAGAGGGGAACAGGATGGCCGATGAAATGGCACGAGCCGCTGCACTAGGCCCACAGGAGGATGGACAGAAGCCTTCCCCACCAAACGAGAAACTGCCCAGGTGGTTGTCAAGAAAATCCTAGAAGAAATTTTCCCCCGGTTTGGACTGCCCAAGGTAATAGGGTCGGACAACGGCCCCGCCTTCGTCTCCCAGGTAAGTCAGTTGGTGGCCAGATTACTGGGGATAAATTAAAAATTACATTGTGCATACAGACCCCAGAGCTCAGGGCAGGTAGAAAGAATGAATAGAACAATTAAAGAGGCCCTAACCAAATTGACATTGGAGACTGGCACTAGAGACTGGGTCCAACTCCTCCCTATGGTTCTGTTCCGAGTCCGGAACACTCCCGCGCGCCATGGGCTAACTCCTTACGAGATTCTCTATGGAGGTCCCCCACCAGTGACGGACTTGCTAGATTCTGCTATTAACCCTCTTGCTAACACTCCCGGTTTACAGGACAGGCTAAAGGCGCTCCAGATTATCCAGCGCCAGATCTGGAAACCCCTTGCAGCTGTCTACCGCCCCGGAGACAACCCGTTCCAGATCGGTGACTCCGTCTACATCAGGAAACATCAGTCCAGGGTGACTGGGATTAGACCCATGGAGGGGATGTGGCACGCCTGACGGAAGGGCCATGCTCAGCACTCTTCCCTTTTATGTCTATCTCGGGTACCACAGAGATCGCAGGCTAAATCCCACCTGTGGAGGAGGGGAATACTTCTATTGTAAAAATTGGGGGTGCGAGACTACGGGGGACACAGGATGGGAGGCCCTCCTCCTCCTGGGATTACATCACTGTCAAGGCTAACTATACTCACCCAGGGTTACCAGGAACTCTGCAATACTACCGCCCCGATTTTAGGGACTGACTCTTACCTGGAGTCCCAGCCGGGAACTTGGTGGGCATGCAACAAAGTCCTCACCCCCTGTGTGTCAGCTAAGGTTCTAAATAGCTCAAACGACTTCTGTGTCATGGTGCAGATCATACCCAGGGTGTTCTATCACCCTGCTGAAACTCTAGAAAATCAGTATGATGAACATCCCACCCGTTTTTGGCGCGAATCTGTCTCCCTAACCCTAGCCGTTATGTTGGGACTAGGGGTCGCTACTGGGGTGGGTACTGGCGCGGCTGCTCTGATCCAGGGCTCACGACGTTATATAGAACTCCAGGCAGCTGTAGATGAGGATCTACGGGCACTAGAGCAGTCCGTTTCTAAGTTAGAACAGTCCCTCACCTCACTTTCAGAAGTAGGACTCCAAAACAGGAGAGGCTTGGATTTACTATTCCTGAAAGAGGGAGGCCTGTGTGCGGCCCTGGGAGAAAAATGCTGTTTCTATGCAGGCCATTCTGGAGTCATCAGGGACTCCATGGCCAAACTCAGGGAAAGGTTAAATAAAAGACAAAGGGACCGGGAGGCCCAGCAGGGCTGGTTTGAAAGCTGGTTCAATCAGTCTCCCTGGTTGACCACCCTAATCTCTACCATTATGGGCCCTCTAGTTATCCTGCTCCTGCTGCTAACTTTCGGCCCCTGAGTCCTCAACTGGCCGCTCCAGTTCATCCGAGAAAGATTGTTTATTACCCAAGCTCTGGTATTAACTCAGCAATGTCGGGCCCTCCAAACTGAAGAAATAAATGTTCCCTAAGATTTTAAGGTTAAAATCAGCCCAAACAAGAGGAGGGAATGAAGAAACCTCCCCCCTTGTAAGTAGGGCGTGCCCTAATCCAGAGGCAGCCCATCCAGGCGTCTTCCTGAAATTTTAGCAACTAAAAGCATTCTGTTTACAATAAGAAAACCATTTCCCCCCACACCCTGATTGGAATGTCCCTGAATAGGTTCATGTTGACCCTCTGTGAAATCAATAACCTGAATGCTATGCAACTCCCGAGGTTCTTTTGTCTTTAAGCGGTTTTTTTTTTCCCTTTTGCCTTTAAAAGATACCTGTAATTGCTAATCAGGGCTCTCTTCCTCTTCGGAGGCGGAGAGCCCGTTTGCGCAAACGTCCAATAAACCCTCTTGCTAATTGCAAAAAAAAAAAAAAAAAAAAAAAAAAAAAAAAAAAAAAGAAAATCATCACTATTAATTCTTTGGCTTATTTTGAATTAATTCTCTATTGATGAAATTTTGGATGACTTCAAGTTTCTTGAAATTATACACAATATTATAATACACAGTCATATATTTATGATATATTAAATACATACACACACACTTCTGTACATATGTGGGGATATTTCTATAAAATAGATTTCCAGATGTGGAATTGCTTTTTTAACTATTTAATAGATATAGTTAAACTGCCACTCAAAGTATTGTATTACTATAAGTTGTCACCAATAATGCATAAAAGTGGAACTGCTTACCCATTCTTTCAGTCCAAGAATATTGCCAATTTTGTAATATTGTAATATAATCATTGTAAAAGCTATCTGTTTAATTTGTATTACTTTATTACCAGGAATGAAAGTCTTTTCATATGTTTAGTATCATTTGTGCTTATTTATGAACTATTCATGAAATTTGTCCATTTATCTATTGTGATGTGTCTTTATCTTATTAATTCTTTTCTGAGAGGGAGAGAAAGCTGGAGGCAGGGGGATGGGGAGAGGGCAGAGGGAGAGAGAAAATCAAGCAGACTCCATGCCCAGTGTAGAGCCCAACACAGGACTCCAATTCATGACTCTGAGGTCATGACCTGAGCTAAAACCAAGAATCGGATGTTTGACTGAGCCAACTAGGCACCCCTTCTTATTAATTTTTAACTGTTTATCATACATAAGGCATAATGGTCTTTTGATTGTCATATGTATTTTAGTGATTTTGTCATTTTTCTTTTGATTCTATACTGAATTTTGCTCTGCCCTTTTTTCTGTTATGTGAGATGGTACTGAGTTATATATATATATATATATATATATATATATATATATATATAGTGACTTAGAGTGAACGTGGAGTTTAAAATCAAATTGGTTCCATTCCAACCTTACCATTTACTTACTGTTACTCAACCTCCCTCTGCCTCAGTTTCCAAACCTATGAAAAAAGTATGGTAATAAAATCTGTCTACCTCATTTGTTTTGGGTATTAAATGAGTAAAAGGACATTTAAAGAGCTCATACCAGTACCTAGCATTTAGAAGGTTCTCCATAAATATTCATAATTTTTATTCTTGTCCATCATTATCCAAATTTCCTTGATGGGTCTTGGATTTCATGCCAATTCATAACTAGGAAGACTTATCCACTCAAGCATAATTTAAAAACAAATAATTTTTTTACAATTGTTTACTTTTGTATCCACACTGACAGCCTTCTCCATTATCAACATCCCCCACCAGAGGGGTACGTTTGTTACAGCCAGTGAACCTACATCAATATATCATCACCCAAAGTCTCTCGTTTATATCAGGGTTCACTCTTAATCTATGTTCTATGGGTTTTGACAAATACATAGTGACATGTTTCTATCATTATAGTATCATACAGAAGAGTTTCACTACCCTAAAAATCCTCTGTGCTCTGCCTATTTATCCTTCCCTACCTGCCCCTACCATGCTTCTTCCTACTGCTTTTATGGTTTCTTATTTAGTTGGTTGGGGTTTGGTTTTTTGTGGTTTTATTTTTGGCTTTGGTTTTTTTATATATATATACATCTAACTCTGTGGTCTATCTAGAATTTATACCAGTGAATTGGGGCTCATCATTTTGCAAATAGCTATATAATTTCCAAACACTTTTTTTTCCTAAATAATCCACTTTATTTCATAGATTTGAAATGCCATCTTCAGCATAAAAGCTTCCATATATTGTTAATTTTACCTTCAGAGGGGATCCCTGGGTGGCGCAGCGGTTTGGCGCCTGCCTTTGGCCCAGGGCGCGATCCTGGAGACTCAGGATCGAATCCCACGTCAGGCTCCGGGTGCATGGAGCCTGCTTCTCCCTCTGCCTGTGTCTCTGCCTCTCTCTCTCTCTCTCTCACTGTGTGCCTATCATAAATAAATAAAATTTAAAAAAAAAAAAAAATTTTACCTTCAGAGTACCTCAGAATGGCATTATCATAATGCATTTTAAGATTTCCCAAGATAAGTCCTGTTAATATTTCCTCTGATTTAGAATTTCCTTCTCATCTCACATGTACTTTCTTTCAGATAATCATGAGTTAGCTTGTCAAAGTACAGAAAAAGTCTGTTGATAATTAGGCATTGCAATATTTATAGATTGATTTGGGGAGAATTTACATTTTTATAGTATCGATTGCTTGATTCTATCTAAAGCCAATTTCTTCCAGTTTTTCAAAAACTTTATTTAATCATTTTTTTCTAATCATTTCAATCAAGTAAGAATGGCACCTTTTTAAATTTAAGATAAGGATTCTAGAACACTTTTACATCCCCTCTTATTTGTACCATATTACACATGCTTCTCAGTCTGGTTTACATTCCTGATGTTTCCTCTCAATATTATATATAATTTTTAAAATAATATAATATTAATCTTTAAAATGTCTTTTTTATGTTTTATTTTTATAACCAGGGCAATTTACATATTCAATGCAATCCCTATCAAAATACCACGGACTTTCTTCAGAGAGTAGGAACAAATAAGATTTGTGTGGAATCAGAAAAGACCCCGAATAGCCAGGAGAATATTGAAAAAGAAAACCAGAGCTGGGGGCATCACAATGCTGGATTTCAAGCTGTACTACAAAGCTGTGATCATCAAGACAGTGTGGTACTGGCACAAAAACAGACACATAGATCAATGGAACAGAACAGAGAATCCAGAAATGGACCCTCAACTCTATGGTCAACTAATATTCAACAAAACAGGAAAGACTATGCACTGGAAAAAGGACAGTCTCTTCCATAAATGGTGCTGGGAAAATTGGACAGCCACATGCAGAGAATGAAACTAGACCATTCTCTTACACCATACACAAAGATAAACTCAAAATGGATGAAAGATCTAAATGGGAGACAAGAATCCATCAAAATCCTAGAGAAGAATACAGGCAACACCCTTTTTGAACTTGGCCACAGCAACTTCTTGCAAGATACATCCAAGACAACCTACAAAAGGGAAAAGATATTTGCAAATGACATATGAGATAAAGGGCTAGTACCCAAGATCTATAAAGAATGTATTAAACTCAACAGCAAAGAAACAAACAATCCAATCATGAAATGGGCAAAAGACATGAACAGAAATTTCACCAAAGAAGACATACACGTGGCCAACAAGCACATGAGAAAATGCTCCGCATCACTTGCCATCAGGGAAATACAGATCAAAACCACAATGAGATCCCACCTCACACCGTGAGAATGGGGAAAATTAACAAGACAGGGAACAACAAATGTTGGAGAGGATGTGGAGAAAGGGGAACCCTCTGCCCTGTTGGTGGGAATGTGAACTGGTACAGCCACTCTGGAAAACTGTGTGGAGTTTCCTCAAAGAGTTAAAAATAGAGCTACCCTACAACCACGAATTGCACAGCTGGGCATGCTAAATACTGGGCATTTACCCCAAAGATACAGATGCAGTGAAACTCTGAGACACCTGCACCCCAATGCTTATATAAAGCAGCAATGTCCACAATGGCCAAACTGTGGAAGGAGCCTCGGTGTCCATGTAAAGATGAATGGATAAAGAAGATGTGGTCTATGTATACAATGGAGTATTACTCAGCCATTAGAAACGACGAATACCCACCATTTGCTTAAACGTGTATAGAACTGGAGGCTATAATGTTCAGTGAAGTAAGTCAATCAGAGAAGGACCATCATATGGTTTCACTCATATGGGGAATATAAAAAATAGTGAAAGGGATTATAGGGGAAAGAAGAAAAAGTGAGTGGGAAAAAGAAAGGGTGACAAAACATGAGAGACGCCTAACTCTGGGAAATGAACAAGGGGTAGTAGAAGGGGAGGTGGGCGGGGGGGATGGGGTGACTGGGTGACAGTCACTGAGGGGGGCGCTTGACAAGATGAGCATGGGTTGTTATACTATATGTTGGCAAATTTAACTCCAATAAAAATATACATATAAAAAATATTTTCAAAAAAAAATATTTTCATAACCAGATTTAAGTTCATAACTAGTTTCCAAATATATGGAGTGGAATTTCTTTAACAGCCTGTTAAGAATTATTTTTAATGTATTTAAAAGTTTTTGTACCAGCTTTAGGTTTATGGCAAAGTTGAACAGGAGGAAAAGAGAGTTTCCATTGACCCTGACCCCATCTACATCAACATATCATCACCCAAAGTCCATTGTTTGGATCCCTCAGGGTTCCCGCTTCATGTACATCTTATAGGTTTTGACAAATATGTAATGACATGTATCTATCATTATAGTATCATACAGAAGAGATTCACTACCCTAAAAATCCTCTGTGCTCTGCTTATTCATCCTTCCCTACCTGCCCAAATCCCAGAACTCACTGATCTTTTTTATGGTCTCCACATTTTTGCCTTTTCTAGAATGTCAAAGAGCTGAAATCATATAGTATGTAGCCTTTTGAGATTGGATTTTGTTCACCTAGTCATATGCATTTAAAGTTCTTCCATGTCTTTTTATGGCACGGCAGCTCCTTTCCTCCTAGTCTGAGTAATATCCCATCATCTGGATGGACTCATAGTTTGTAGGACATCTTAATTGCTTCCAAGTTTTGGCAATCTAAATAAAGCTTCTATGAACATCTTCTATGAACAGGTTCTTGGGTGGACATAAATTTTCAACTCCCTTAGGTAAATGCCAAGGAATATGAATCCTGAATTGTAAGGTTAAGATATATTTAGGCTTGTAAGAAATGGCTAAACTGTATTCCAAAGCAGTTGTACCATTTTGCATTCCCACTGGCAATGTCTGAGACTTCCTATTGTTCAACCTCCTTGTCGGCATTTGGTGGTGTCAGTGTTCCAGATTTTGGCCCTTCTAATACATGTCTACTGGTTTCTCACCATTGTTTTAATTTGCAATTCCCTAATGACGTACAGTGTGGAGTCTATTCATGTGCTTATCTTCTCATCAGTGTATCTTCCTTGGTGAAGTATCTATTCAAGTCTTTTGCCCATTATTAACTCAGTTGTTTTATTATTGTTGAATTTTAAGAATTCTTTGGACATTTCTGGTAATAGTCCTTTACCAGTATGTTTCTGCAAATACTTGCTCCCAATCTGTAGCTTGTATTCTCTCTTTATTAAGAGTGTCTTTAAGAAGTTTTTAATTTTGAGGAAGTCCAGCTTATCAATCATTTCTTTCATGATCATGTCTTTGGTTTTGAATCTAAAAAGTCGTCACCACACTCAAATCATCTATGCTTTCTCCTATGTTACCTTCTAAGAGCTTCATAGTTCTGCACTTTACATTCAGGTCTACAGTCCATTTATTTTTGTGAAGGATCTAAGGTCTGTGTTAAGACTCTTTCTTTCTTTGTTATTTTATTTATTTTATTTTATTTTATTTATTTATTTGGTACATGATGTCCACTTGTGCCAGCACCATTTGTTGAAAATAATATATTTTCTCCATTGCCTTTGCTCCTTTGTCAAATATCAGTTGACTGTACTTACATGGGTCTATTCCTGGGCTCCTTATTCTGTTCCATTCATCTATTTGTCTATTCTTTTATTATCAATTTTTTATTTTATTGCATTTTGTCGAAGATTGTGGTTTATATAACAACAAGTATATTGTATGGACTTGTATCATAGCCTAGAACACAATCACTTTTTGTATATATTTAAGATATACTTTTAAAGATGTCTTTTCTAATTTGAGGGTTCAGAATTTGACCAGTAAGTCCCAAGTATTTAATTTTTTTAATTCTTATTTTCTTCTCTAGGTGACTTATGAGAGTTTAACTAAAAGTTTCCATTTTTGTAATAGAAATATCTTTTTATTTCTGTGATTCTTTGCAATTTTAACTTACATAATTTAGAAATAGGTTGTTAAGAACTTAAAAGCTCAAAATTATTATATCTTCATAGTGAATTGTTTCTTTTAGCATTATAAAGTGACCCTCTATTCCTATTAATACTTTTTTGCCCTAAAACCTAGATTAACTGATACTAATTTGGCCATTCCAACTTCCTTCACATTAGTGTTTATGTTAACATTTGCCTTGTATAGCTTTTCAAGCTTTTTATGACATTTTGGTTTTTGATATGCTATGTAATAGGTATAAAATGAATATAGTGGGATTATCTATTTTTAAGCAATTCACTGATATATTTTTAGTTACTCTTAACATTTTATGTGTTCTATTTAGCATATATTTTTTAAAGATTTTATTTATTTATTTATGAGAGACAGAGAGAAAGGCAGAGACACAAGCAGAGGGAGAAGCAGGCTCCATGCAGGGAGCCTGACACAGGACTCGATCCGGGATTCCAGGATCACGCCCTGGGCCCAAGGCAGGCGCTAAACCACCGAGGACCCAGGGATCCCCCATTTAACATATTTTAATTGGAGAGGAGGTACTTTTTTGCTCTTCTTTCTTCCCTTCTTTGGACCAAATTTTCTCCACTCCTTTTTCTTCTTCCTTTTTTTTAAAGATGTATTTATTTATTTTGAGAGAGCACACACACACAAGCAAGGAGAGAGGCAAAGGGAAAGACTCTTAAGTAGACTCTGCACTGAACAGAAAGCCCCACAAGGACTCAATCTCACCACTTAGAGATTATGACCTGAGACAGCTGAAAGCAAGAGTTGTTTGCTTAATCAACTACACCATCCAGGTGCCCTTCCACTCTTTTTTCTTCTGTTTACTGGTTAGAAGTAATCATTTTGTTTCCTTGCCTCCAACGGTCATCTTTCAATTTTTAACATAAAAACTTCAATTGTCAATATTTCTACTCTCCCTCCTGAACAATACAGGGATCTTAGAATCCATCTTCACACATTTGAATGTCTGATTTTTATTCAACTTTCTTTTTTAAACACTCCAAATTAGTCAGCATTATTAGTTTTGGCGTAAATGTTTATTTAAAGTACCTACATGTTTAGGATTTGCTTCGCTTATCATTTATCATTACAACCGAATATTTCTAGGTTCAGTTTTTTCCTTTCTGATGAATTTTTGTTTTGTTTTCATAAGGAACTATATTTTCAAGGGAATAACAAAAACACAACATGCAGGCTTTAATTCCATTTTCTACTACTTGGAAGCTGTTAGTGCAGCAGCTAAGATCACTGGCTCCATAGGAGGAGGGCTCAAATTCAAATCCAGGCTCTGCCACTAGCCATCTGACCTTGAGCAAGTTACTTCCTCTCTCCCTGTGCCCCTGTTTCTTCAACGGTAAAATGAGGTAGTAGCATCAACGAGGTGCACTTGTTCCCTCTTCCCTGGAGGCTGTCTCTTTCAGATCTTGGAGAAATGTGCTGTTCACCTTGATGATATGTCATCTATATTTGAGAACAGGACATCCAGATCTCCCTGGAGCAGCTGCTGCACGTGGTTCCTGACACCCAACAAGCAGAGTTCAAGCATGTGCAGGTAGGAGATCTTCCAGTCAATGAGTTCCCTGACAGCCCACCGTCAACAGAACAACAGTCTGTTGCTAAGAGACCTGACCCTTTATCGAGACTCCCTGTCCTGGAGAATGGTTCATCAGTCCCATGTTCACCCACATCAGCAGGTTCATGCACACAAGGTGCCAGCACTCACACACACAGCTCAGCCACTCTGGGACAATGCAGCTGGGTGGGCCTTGATGTATATTTTTAAAGTTCTACTTGTAGTTTATCATAAATGAAACAGCCCTGGCTTAATTAGGGTATATGTGAAAGTAAGTCAAGCATTTTCACAGGAAGGAATTTCACTACAAAGGAACTGAATAGTACTGATTCACAAAAGACTAAGAAAGTCCAAAGAGGGGAATTTATCTTCCATGGAGATGGCAGTTGAGAAAAGACTTAATCAGTAGGTTTTTAGGGGGGATAGAGTAACAGAAATTAATCAGAAGAGAGAATGCACAGAGCATATTCAGAAACCAGCCATTTGGATGTCACCTAAAATGATTATAAAAGAGCAAGGAGAGGTAAGACTATAAAAAGAATGTGAAATGTCAGAGTAGAAGTCCTTCAAGTCAAGCCGAAGAACATAGATAAATAATTAATCTGGAAAGCTATGGGAAGCTGCCTGCGGGTTCTAGAACAGTGGGGCTGCTCAACGGTCTGTTTATTTGGGGAAGACCAATCCAATTCTAGAGGCATGATGAACCCAAGAGAGAAGAGAAGAAAGGGCAGAAACCATTTCAAGAGTTATTCAAACTGTACGATCAAGAAAATAATAAGAACCTGAACTATAAGATGGCAGCCTTGGAATAGAAAAGGGAAAGCCAATTAAAAGAGCTAGTGTGCAGCATTGAATTTCTACATGAACTTTCTGTTCTTTCAGCCTGGAGTCTGGGTTTTCTATCTTGTATAATGTTGAGTAACTGTGTTTCCATGGTTTTTATCAGTCAAACTAGTGTCTCACACCATCAGCCCTGACTCCTACCTACTCTGAAAGGAAATAGGACTCATCTAGGAGGTTTATGCATCCTGTACTCCTTTAAATATAGGATACATAAATCTCCACAGGTATAAATTCGACCTTTTCTAAAAGATGCCAAGCATCTGATTAATCCAACTTTCTGTGCCTGTTTTAGTCAGGAGACTTCCTAAGCAGGATTCACCTGCTGGAGAATTTCAATAAGATTCAGAGATTGGATGCTTTCCATGATCACAGTAAATTCTCTTTCAGAGTCATTAACACTCGACCACAGGGTGCTAATCAGGACATCTCGCTTGCCCTCCCCTGCAGGTGAGCAGAGTGTGATGCCAGAATAATTTTTAAACCAATTAGGATCTTTCTGCTGGGGATTTCACAAACAGTGATCAAGGAGGCCTTCATTTTACTTAAGCCTTGTGGTAAGTTTTCTGAAAATATTTTCAAAGTAATTGTGACAAATCACCCAAAAGAAACCCCTGCCTATCACTGAAAGAGGCTCATAGAGGTTTTGTTTTTTTTTAATTTAATATGACTTCTATGGTAAACTTTTAACCTACATCACAGAGATAAATTAAACAGGCAGACGTGAGCCTTAGTCAAGTCAAATATATTTAGCTTATACATTCCATAGGTAATAGAATATTCATAATACCACACATTAAATTTTGATCATACAGTGGTTTTTACTTCTTAGGGGAAAGCCATGCTTTCTACTCTTAGGAATATTTAACTTGATTAGTCTCAAGTCATATATATATATATATATATATATATATATATATATATATAGCATGTGCAGGTAGGAGATGTATATACACACATATATAATATATATTATTTGCATACACATATGCTATTAGTATATAGATATGCTATTATGCTGTCTTATAACTATTTTTTTCTTATGTGCTGTAATAAACCTCTAATCATAATTCCTCCATACACCAAACAAGGTAACGATGCTTCTAAAAGGAAAGGTATACAGGCTCCACATCTAAAGAAAGATATGAACACTTGATTCAAAATACAGGTGTAGAAAAAATAAAGTATTAAAAGAGGCCTGATGAATCATTTAAAAACCAGCCTAATTCTATTCTAAAGAAAACAAAAACTGGGCAATTTCCCATCAAAACCAGAAGAAACAAAAGAAGAAAATAAACTGGACTTCATCAAAACTAATAACTTCTGTGCATTGAAGTACACCATAAATGGAGCGAAAAGGCAACCCACAGAATGGGGTACACATGGAGCAGGGGGACATGCCAAATGATGGACCACAGAACTCTTTTTTCTTCACAATACAGATATTTCTCCTACATCAAAAGTTTCCCAGATGCAACTGAAGTTGCATACAAGTAGCCGGCATTTTATACATCACCACTCTAATTAAAATTTCTCACAGAGAATAGATGAAAGACCTGTGGCGCTTGCAACTCAGCTTGAGATTCAGAGCAGTGGATGAAGAAGGTGACCGGGAAAACAATGTGCAGTAATAGCGTAGGTGGAGTAGGAAAACCAGGGTCAGTCCTAGGGAGCAGATCCGAGACACAAATGCTAGATAAGCTCAGCATGTATAGCCAAACATTCATTTCCTTGAGTTTCAACAAGAAATCGAACTTTGTTGCTGTAAGTGCCTAGCTCTTAACCCCACTTTCTCCTACTGAAACTATTATTTATGTCAAATGTCAGTTTTCTTATATAAAGCTCACTTGCTTTGGGACCCATTCCTACTATACGCTCTTTCACTCAAGGAAAGAATTGTCATGACAGTTAAAAACTAATTGGGAAAAAAAAAAACCAACTAAGTAAAGCTTTATTGAAATGGCCAAAGGAGTGTTCCATCTGTAACATGCATGGCTTCTTAAAATTCCCTTTCGCCACTCTTGTCTCACTTTTGCTCATTCCTGGCAGGTGCTCTATCTCTGTTTCCCATTTCTATGAATTCCTAAACATCCCCCAAGCCCTAGCCCCAGGAGAATCTCTCCTTTCATTTGCTCCATCTATTCCATTGTCTTCTGCCAGTAACTGTACCCTACCAGGAAAAATCCAGCTACACTGTCAGGCTTCCCCAGGGTTTTTTTCCCTGAGCCCATCACTTCCATTGAACAACTGCCAGTCCATTACTGAATGTGTCCGAGTAACAAAGATTCTTTCCTCCTGGAAAAGTAGTAAAAGAAAACAGCTAATATCCATTTTTCTTTAGTACCACAAGTAGCATGTTTCTTACACCAGAATGGATTCCCCCCATAAAACATTCTCAGAGAGATAAAATTACAGAAATCTAGTGGTAGTTCAGAAGTTAAGGAAGGGGTGAGGGTGTGAGGGAAGCTTGTGTGGCTATACAAGGGCAACATCAGGGGGCATCTGGCTGGGTGGCTCAGTTGGTAAAGCTTCCAACTCTTAGTTTCAGCTCAGGTCATGATCTCAGGGTCGTGAGACTGAGCCCTGTGTCTGCTTAAGACTCTCTCTCCACTCCACTCTTTCTTTCTCTCTCAAATAAATAAATTTTGTTTAAAAATTATTTAGAAGGGTAACATCAGTGTTGAACATAACATTAGCTGAATATAAATGATATTTCGGATTTAAAGGATTGAAATAGTTATTAGGTGAACATGATGGGCCATGAACTATTCTTGCTTTAGGTCTTCAGATTATGTAACACATTAGGAGTAGGGGGCCTATCATTTAGTGTCTATGTGTGACTGCCTTCATACCATAGATGTGCTGGGCAGGCTATGGAATCCGTTTAGCACTGACAACAATGCTGAGAGATGGCTATTTTGACTCCATTTTACTACTAAGAAAAGTGGGGCAAAACAGATGTATAACCTGCTCAGGACCCCATATCACAGGCAGAACCTGAACTCTGGTCCTTCAGACAACAACTCCCAGGCACTCATCATTAGTACCGAGTAATCTACTGTCTCAGAGAACTCACTGTGACCACAATTATGAGGAGATGGCCAGGAAGACCATAGTGCTCAGATGCTTCTCAAATGTTCCCAACTTCTCCTGCTAATGGCCCTCAGCAGTAAAGAGCACAGATTACTTAACTCTGTAGGAGTTTTGGGGGTAAAATCAGGCAGGATTGTGAACTGCTTTGTTTGAAGAGGTAGCAGATCTTTCTGAGAACTGTTGGATCAACTACGACACCACTCTCTTTGGCTCCTCTGACCAACTGCGGAATAAAGAGAGGACTACTGTACTATATGACAAGCCAGGTCCTGCCCTGCCCCTATATGTCCCAGACTAGGAGCTAAGCAGTCAGCTCCCTATCATTCCTGTGTTAGGAGATCATGACATTTGTTCTTAATACAGCCTAAAATTGGAAAAATATGATGCTAGAAAATCAGAGGCAGATCTTTAGTCAAACAGATAGGACACTGCCAATCACCCATTAGCAAGCATGCTCCCATACTTAGCATCACTAAGCATCAGTTTCCTTATTAGAAAAATGAGAAAAATAGTATTGATCTTACAAGATGGTTGCAAGGATGATCCTAAATGAGGCATAAAGCATATATGGCAGAGCACTGGGTACATGGTTAGTGCTAAATAAATGAAGGCCATTGTGGTTATTATTATATCCAATCCAGCGCTATACAGAAGAACTTTCCATGACAAGGGATAGATTCTATATCTGTGCTACCCAACATGGTAGTCACTAGCCACATGTAGCTACTGCACACTTGAAACATGGCTAGTGTGACTGAGGAACTAAATTATTTTGAATTTCATCCAAATGTAAACATCTACCTGTAGTTTATGGTTACCTTATGGGACAGCACAGTTATAATCCTCAGCCAGTAACCAGACCAGCTGGTCCAAACTAAATAAAACAAAAATTGCAATTATCAACCAGAATAATCAGACTGGCATCACAAAGGAAGTGAGCAAAATACCATCTTCCTTAATAGAGATTTAACTTTACAATAATGCAAAGGAAGTACTGATTTCTAAAGAATCTACTACATTTGTGGTAGCCTTGGAACTGGATTTAGAACAGGCCACTTATATACTTTTAAAAAGCTTTAAAAGAGCAAGAGGGGAAGATTAAATTATTATCTAGCAAATGTTTACTCCTCCCCACCTCTCACTTCCATGAAGTCCATGTTCTTCTCTGTCCTGACTATTCTAGCTTTGATCATGGGATTTGCTTTGGCCAATGGAATGGGAAAAGAAACTTTAATGGGCAGTGCTCATCCCTCTGAAGTTTCTGACCAGAACCAAGTGAAGAATACGTCCAAGGTAGCTTCTGTCCCTCCCTATGGCCAGAATAACTTCACATGGAGCAAACATGAACTTGACCTGCAACCTTCAGGTTGCTTCAGCATGAGTGAGAAATAAATGGTTATTTCCATATGCTCTGTGATTTGGTAGGTATTTGCTAAACAGAATTATTTTAATAAAAATCTGGCTAATACAGCAACTAGTAACTACTGAGTACCTCCCATGCCAATATACTTTGTATAGAAACTTGTTCCATGGGAGATGAAAGAATTGGTTCAAGATCATGATATGAGTTCATGATATATGATATGATACCATGATATGGTTCAAGATCCATATGAGATGTTTACATTCACATGTTTAGATAAATTCACAGATAAACTATCCATACTAAGTCATTAAAGAAATGAGGGTATTGGAAGACCAAGCTCTCAGATAGCTGAAGGAGACATCAGGATGGATGGATGGCCATAGTCTTCTCCAAACTGACTCTAGAGGCCAGTGCCCAAGATGAGTGGATACCCAACTGGATCACGATCATCACCACTTTCCTATCTCCATCAGTGTTCTCATTCTAGTTTCCAACGTCTTTTCTCAGAATTTTTATGATTAGAATACTGATTACACAGATTTTTTAAAGATATCTTGCCACATTTTCTAAATATTTGAAGAATATCCATGGGAAAAACTTCTATCAAGTATGATTCCATTAGAAATGTATTCTCTTCCACTGAAAAGCACTTTTCCACTTTGCATAAGCAATGAATTTGCTTTAACAAAACTTGTATTCATTTCATAAATGTTTGCCTACATTGAAGCTCCTACCAATCTGTCATGAGAGATGTATCCCCATGATGATATGCAAACTTGGGAATGGTGTTACTGGAAGACATGCTAGACCAAGATAACAAGCAAGCTTTATTTTGAGGATGGAAAGGGATGATAATGGTACATAGCTCAAACCATTTAGAAAGTAAATTTAAGAGGTAAGAAAACAATCACATGTGAAGCTCAACTGTGGAAGGCTGAACAAGTAGATGTGAGTTTAGTTTCTTTGTGTAGACAGTCACCTTTAACACCTACCGGTCTTCACCCTCCTCCCACAGCCATGTGGTTCATGGTCTTCACCCTCCTCCCACAGCCCAGGCCATAGGCATTCCAGATCACGACAATAGTCAGCTTCTGAGGGGCCTTTTGACACCCCTACAACCACCTTCTCTGACACCCCATGCTGTCATCCAAGACTATGGAGCATGCAGGTGTGCAGGTGACCCTCCATGTCCACATTGTCCTCATCGCTCTCCTCTCTCCTCCAGCAACTCAGGAGAAGCCAGTACCCAGGCCATTCCCTACAGGACTGCTCAGGAGACTGACAGGAAGACATAGAGACCACCACACTGAAGTCTATAGTGAGACCAGGTCCTACTATGTTCTTTTTTTTTTCCAGTTTGAAACCATACTTTATTTTTAATGTAGCTAGAAATCCAATAACTATATATTTTTAAGCAGAAAAAACTCCTTTACTTTTCCTTCTTATAGCATCGTTAGCACAAGAAAAAACACTTCTGGTTTAGAAATGATACTGAGTTCCTATGAAAATGAATGAATGTACTTTGTATTTGTGGAACTTAAAAGCACAGGACACATTTTCAGAAGACCAATTTTACTTTTACCCATTTCTAGTAATATTTGCAGTGTTAGAATGTACTTAATATATAATTAAGTAAATCAAATAAGGAACCCAAAAGAAACTGGTCTTGAGTTATTCACAGCACACATTAGAAAACTTGAGAACACACATTAACAACAAAAAACCACTGGCAAGCTCAAACGCAAGTTTATATGCTGAGTATTTTTAAAGGGTTTAAAAAGCATGCTCAGTTAGCATACAGCCTTTTCTCCTTATATAACAGATGCATTTCTATCCGCTTGTGTACAGCAAAGGGTTAGAACCTGAATCAACTCACTTTTGATATTAGAAATGTGCTATTTCAGAAATGTATTCCTTGGAATTTTCTTCACTGCTCCAACCACTGATTCTTCAAATAGGCAAAGTACAGAGGGTCTCATCCCTTGAAACCGTTTTTAAACACGGTTAAAATGAAAGATAGGTAGAAACCTAGCAATTCCTGTACAGCGCCTGGACTTGGTCTTAATTAAATGTAGGAGTTGAATGTACAATGGAAAACTATCATTTGTTTATGCTTAGAAGAGAGGAAGGGAGGGAGAGAAGAGATTGGGAAAAGGTGCAGTATTTAAGAGCTGAATAGGAGCATGATGACTCATAATGCCATCAACTTCACAGCGAAGAACCACGGATCTCAACAATTTTATAATTCATGTTGGATCAAGAAGTTTGGTTCCCCTCCATAGATGAATGAATTCAAACCTCATACTCTCCCAAATATGAAATTGAATAATATAAGATAAACTCCAATTGCAACAGGTATTTCCTAAGTTGAAGACTGAACACCAAAGGGAATCCCTCCTTCCAACATCTTTTGACATGGTAAGATTTCGCCAAAGTGGAAACCTAACATTTAGATATGAAATCGCTTGGGCCAAGTAAGAAACTACAGCTGTTTTGAGTATCACCTTACATAATCACTATATGTATTACATATTAAACCCAGCATTACATATGCTTGCACAATTATGCAGTGAATGATAACAGTACTGATGATGCCAGTGAAAGGGGCTGTCTTTAGCCCAAAAAGAGTACTGGATGGGTGGTGGTGAAAACAATTGAAAAGCACACAAAGAAATGGGTATTTTCTGACCAGGAAAGGTCACTCTAAACACAGAAATATAAAAATAAAAGTATTCCCTTATTTCCTCTATGTGGAAATAATGCAAAACATTTATTTTCTGTATCAGACAAGAACACAGCTAAGTAATCCAGCTCTACTGCAGCATTATAAAAATCATCCCTTCAGCACAGTGTAAGATCTAAATGCATCTGCCCAAGGGTGCACACTATATAAAAGGAGTAAGGTTGCTGCTGCCCTGGCAAGCACTTCCGGTCCCTACCCAGGTCCTACTGCAATACTGGTGGTCCCAATGGTTTTATCCAAATAAATCATGTTTAAAAAGTAAAACATTTAAGGGACGCCTGGATGGCTCAGCAGTTGAGTGCCTGCCTTCGGCCCAGGGCATGATCCTGGAGCCCTGGGATCAAGTCCCACATCAGGCTCCTTGCATGGAGCCTGCTTCTCCCTCTGCCTTTGTCTCTGCCTCTGTGTGTGTGTGTGTGTGTGTGTGTGTGTGTGTGTGTGTGTCTCTCATGAACAAATAAATAAAATCTTTAAGAAAAAAAAAAGTAAAACATTTAAAAAAAACAAGTCAAAATACCTCAGTAACCATATTCCCAACTCAAACTTCATCTATTTAAATGTTATATTTGCCTCCTGTTAATAAACCTTTATTTCACTCAAACTGAGCAGTAATAAATCTTCCACACCGAAGTAGCTTCCTTGCTCAATTAATCCAAAGGGAAAAAACTGAAATGATTAGTAAAGAAAAATGTAGGGACTAACACACTCTTTTAATGTTTTTAAATATTTTTAAGGTCTAGAAAGTCTTTAAAGTTTGTAATTCCTAGTAGGAAAACATTATCTGCATGAATACCCTAATGGCAAACCACTGTAGAATGTTGCAGTTGCATGTGGGGCAGAGGGGTAGGGATTCTCTTCACGGCACCCCAGCTTTCTTCTTGAGAAGGTCAGAGGTACGCTGGTTTGTATTATTGCGACATCTATTAGGTGATCGAAGTTGCTTTTCCTTCAGCAAGGGCTTTATTTGTCAGAAGGGCATTATGCTTGATCTCCAAATTTGGCTGACAATTTACTAATGAGATTCATAACCTTTGGGTTGCTCTGATATTTTGACATATATGCTGGGTTCTGGGCTACATCCTGGAAGGCCACTGTAACTTCTGGATCCTGCATGGCCGCAAGAACTTCTGGGTCACTAAGAATTTCATCGAGCCCAGGCATTCCTGCCATTCCAGGCATCCCGCCTGCCATTCCAGGCATTCCTCCAGGAAAATTACTAGGCATTCCCCCTGGAAAGCCACCTGGGAAAGAGCCATACTGAGCTCCTGATTGTCCTGTGGCTTCTTCCTCCCTCTGGGCTCTTTCATGTTCTTCCCAAGCCTTCTTAACCCTTTCTATTCTTTCTTGGATCTCTCACTCTTCACGTTTTCGTTCATACTTCCTCCAACGTTCAGCAATTTTCTGGGCCCTGGGTTGAACTTCTTTCAGCATTGCACT
Organism: Vulpes lagopus; assembly: GCF_018345385.1. Classification (NCBI taxonomy): domain Eukaryota; kingdom Metazoa; phylum Chordata; class Mammalia; order Carnivora; family Canidae; genus Vulpes; species Vulpes lagopus. Next base: position 98,521,494 of record NC_054831.1, on the reverse strand, counting down.
CGCATCTTCATCATAATCCAGTTTACAAGCAAGGAACAAGATCATGTGCTACTTCTTCCCAATGACCCAGAAGTCTGTGTGCTTTCCCCCGCCACTTGTAAGGCTGAGCTGGATCAGGATTTATTTCAATAGCTCTGTCACAGTCTCGAATGGCAGCATTTGGCTTCTGTAATTTGATGAAGACACTGGCTCTCTTGGCATACAAAATGGCCAAGCGAGGATTCAGTTTGATGGCATCTGTGAACAAGTCAATGGCTTTCTGTAGTTCGCCATCATCTAGGGCATCAATGGGGGCAGCCACGTTTTTTTCATTTGCCTGATCCATCATTTCCTCGGTTATCTCTACATTTTCATCTCCCATTTCTTGAGGGGCATCAGTACCTGGTTCAATTACACCTTCATTGTCCATTTCTAGATCACTTTCCTCACTTGATGGTTCGTCTGTCTTTATGTTTTCCTCTGCCTTCTTCCTATCTGTTTTTTCTTCCTTGATATTGTCTTCTGATTTAGTTTTATGAGTAGCAGGTGGTATTTTACCCCCCATGCTCTCCACTCACTCCCGCAGGACGTGCAGTTCCTCAGTGTGCAGAACACTCAGATCCTGCTTACACATTTTCACGAAGGCCCAAAGCTCGCTCACTTTGTGGGGGTCCATGATCCAGAGGCGCTGGCGGGCGGCGGGTGCAGCTGAGGCTGTGGCCTGATTCCAGGCGTAGGTACCAGCCCAGCGTGACCGTGTGGAAGGACCCTACTATGCTCTTCACGAAAGCAGAAAGGAGCTTTCTTCCCCACATGGGTAGTAGCTTCTGCACATCTGTCCTCAAACTGTGTTTCCTTGTGAACCTAACATCTTACAGCAATTTCTCCTGAGCAGCATTTTCAGATTTCACTCCCAGCTTATTTTTGCTCTGACCCAGAGAACAGAACATGACTTTTTGCTCAGAATTGCTCAGCCCGGGGATCCCTGGGTGGCTCAGCGGTTTCGCGCCTGCCTTTGACCCAGCGATCCTGGAGTCCCGGGATCGAGTCCTGCATCGGGCTCCTGGCATGGAGCCTGCTTCTCCCTCTGCCTGCCCCCACCCCTCTCTCTATGTCTATCATAAATAAATAAATCTTTAAAAAAAAAAAAAAAAACAATTGCTCAGCCCCCCAATGCCAGTCTGTCGTCCTTGACCCCAACCTGAACTCCTCTACTCTCTTACCATGAGATGGACATTCCTGCAGATAGATCACTGACAAATTCATCCTCCAAGCACAAAATCTGGGATGGCCAAAAATGTCTGAACCCTAGCATGAACACAATTTAGGGTCTCATACTATATGGAACCTCTGCTACCTTAGCACTTGAAGAAAATTATAGGAAATAAAATGCCAATCTGTGGTTTGGGTTATTAATTGGGAACCTGGTTACAGATTATCAAAACAAAATGTCAAATTATCAGACTCCAGTTTACTTCAACGAGTACCTCAGCACCGGAAGCGTCAGGCAGGGGCTTCCAGTCAAGATGGCAGACGTTGAGCATCCTAGAGCACACACACAAAAACTTGGCTTGGCTACAAAAACACTTTAAAAACAGATCGTTGGGCTTAAGAGCAAAACAACAACAACAAAACAAAAACAAAAACAAAAAGATTACCATTCACAGATATGCCAGAAACAGGAAGGGAACTCAGGAATCAAAGAAGTGGGAGTTAGCTGAGAGCCAATAGGGTTGACCTACCAGCAAACGGATGGCTGGAGAGAAACATTAGGAAGCACAGATAAAAAATATGAAAGTTCTGTTCTGTGTCTGGACAAGAGTCACGCTCACATCATCAGTGCCCAGAGCCTGCCCTCCACTGTAAGTGCACTGGATTCACACCCCCTCGCTGGGAACTCACAACTCACCACACTTTAAGCTCTCTCAGTTTGTGTGTGAACTTTACCCACTTCTGTTGTAAATACCGTCAGGATTCCTTTGTATTTACACCTGCAAAAACAATAGCAAAATGAGCCTAATCTTTAATATTATTCATGTTCTCTCTCATTTCACATTATTCTTACCCAATTTTGTAGAGTGCACATAACTTGCAGATACTTCCCTTCAAATCTGACTTTCCTTGGCTTCTGATTAAAAAAAAATGTTTTCTCTTATCTGCCTGTGTACTCCCTAGCTCCTAGGACAGAACAAATGTTTGTTAAATGTCTTAACGAAGTAAAAAGATGAGGTAGACAATCTTCTTCACACTTTTTCCTGGAATCAGGCTTGGAGAGCAGAACCATTTGAAGTAGAGAACTCTTCACACTTGGAGTCCATTCATGCTCTATTTTAGTAAAGTCCGTTTATCAAGAATGTTTGGGAAGGTGTCCATTCATATACTCACCCCATATTCAACCACGACTAATAGTCAATAAATCAGAGTAAGATTACATTATACTGGCAAACTGTTTTAACATGTTTTGAACCTCCTTGGATTCTGAGGGCCCTGTAAGATCACATCTGGCCTCAAGGTAACATATTATGAACTCTACTTACATAGTTAAATGCTATGGGTAAAAAATACATTAAAACTATGGGTGTAGGAGAAGAGGTTGTTTGATCTTTGGTACGGATCCTGGATAAAAGGGCATTTACTGGGGCACCTGGTTGGTAGAGCATGCCACTCTTGATCTTAGCATTATGAGTTCAAGCTCCAGGTTAGGTGCAATTTAGTTAAAAATAAAATCTTCTTAAATAAAGGAGGAGGCATTTACTATGGCTTCATATTCTAGATTCAACCTCACAGCCATAAGAGGAAATCACCTCCTAATGAAAGATGACCCATCACAGAAGGTAACTCTCCATATTTCCAGTTGACAAGTCCAAGTCAATTCCATACCTCTTCCATGAACCCTACCCAGGTCTCCAGCCACATCCTTTGCTTGCTCTCCTGAAGCAGCACAGCGGTGCCCTCTACTGGCACTTATTCATTTGCTAGAAATCTCTATGTTCCACTAGAAGTTTCTGGCCAGTAAACCAAAACTGTTTAACCTCTGCAATTTGTGTAGCCCTCACCATACCCATTTCTGTGAATATTTCTCATATCACCAACTTTTTCTCAAGCATTGAAGACTTAAGCTGCTTTTCATAGATTTAACATTTTTTAGATTTTTTTAAATTTTTATTATTTATTTATTTATTTATTTGAGAGAGAGCATGTGTGAGTGGGGGGAAAGGGAGAGGAGGGAGAGGGAGAGAGAGAGAGAGAGAGAGAGAGAATCTCAAGAAGACTCCCCACTGAGTGCAGAGCCCAACACTGGACCCCAAGATCATGACCCAAGCAGAAACCAAGAGTTGGCTACTTAACCAATTGTGCCACACAGGTGCTTCAAGTTTTAAATTTCTTCAAGCTTCCACAGATAGGGTAGAAAACAAGAATTTTATATTAAAGTAAATGAAGAGAAGTTGAAGGAAATAAACAGGCACAGACGACTGTGAGCTAGACAAAGACTTGACCAAACAGTAATTTCCTAGTCTCAAAGGCCCCAGAAGAGCATCCTATAGCTGGCTCTGCCCTTTCTCTACCCTTGAGTATTACCTATGCACCATAAAATAATGATGCAAGTAGGGCAGGAAGCACTAAGCAATTCTGTGTAAACATGGTCAGGGTCTTCACATCTCTAGCCATGTCTCAGAAGACTGGAAGACTCAGAAGCCATGTAAGTTCTTTACAAGCACGGAAGCCCTCAGAGTCAGAGGGATCCCACCCCCACTACCATTGCCTTTCTCTCTTTCCTTCTCTTGCCTCAGCACCACACACTAGAACCCCAGTCCCCAGCAGACACTAGCACTGTCCCCAGGGCTTGGGATGGGCACAGGACCTTATAGTCCTTATTCTGCTTTCTCACAGCTGCTTTTCCTGTGGATTGTAAACATTCCCAGTTAAAGAGACATTTCACAAGGACTTTGTTCCAGCTGGTGATTTCCACATGATGCTCCAGATGACACGTCAGTCCCTAGAGAAACTGTGACCAAGCCGATACTCCGAGGCGTGGAAACCCAAGCTCAGCTGACTCATCCTGGGGCTCCTGGGGCTCAAAGGACCCACCGTCTCTCCCCATGCTGCCCGGCTTCTACCTACACACAGATGCCTTTCAACATGAAGCTGCCATTATAATGAGGGACCTGCTGCAGGAAAGAAAATTATCTTGCATCTAAAATTTTGGAAACTTCCGAGAGCCTACATCTGAAGTGGTGTTCTGCTGGGGGAGTGCAGTCGGTACCAAACAGGGCATGGGAACCAGACAGATGCAACAAAGCAGGCCACTCACTGCAACACTGGCCCATGTTTTGGTCCCTGGGCAACAAAGGTGGTTTATCATGGAGAGGCTGGTTTTTTTCCTGGGCAACTTGAGAGACTTGAACAGGATCAGAACAGGTCTGTCCACTACCCATTCTGAAATCCCATCAGCAAGAAGTGGAATTAACAGCAGGAGATGGTTGCTCTTTGATCAGCTCCATTGTAAATCAAACATTTAATTGTTTATAAAATGCATTTAAATAAGATAAACTTAAGAGCAACTTAAGTATAAATATTTTACCACATAACAATCAGATTTACTAATATATCTTATCACAGCATAACTGTACTTGCTAAAATAATTTTCAAGTGATATTTTCTAACTATTTAACAAAAATAACTTTTTTTATTGTTTAAAAGTCCTACTGGTTGTCCCTAGCTTCTATGGTATTAAAGTGTTCTTCAGAGTCTCTCTTACGATTTGCAAAGTCTCTTAATATGAGTATTAACCCTCTGTGATATGTGATAAAAATACTTCTCCCCTTTGCCTCTTCATTTCCTCTATCATGCTTTGGCTTACAGAGCTTGTATTGTTATTATTCAAATTGCTATTCTTTCCCCATTGAGTTGTTAGGTTGGGAAAGTTCTTCCCTATCTGGAGATGACATTTTCATCTAAGAGACTGATAAATGTGTAGAATTTATATTAATAAATGATGGGAGGGACATCTGGGTGGCTCAGTGGTTGAGTGTCTGCCTTTGGCTCAAGTCATGATCCCAGGGTCCTGGGATCAAGTCCTGCATTAGGATCCCCTCAGGGAGCCTGCTTCTCCCTCTGCCTGTGTCTCTTCCTTTCTCTCTCTCTCTCTCTCTCATGAGTAAATGAATAAAATCTTTAAAAAAAAAAAAAGATAGGAAATAAATATCCAGCTTGTCTTCTGAAAAGTCTACCATTTGAACCAAAATTAAAATTACCTTTGAATCTGCTGCTCACACCCTGTCAGCTGACTCCCCCTCTCTCTTTCTCTGGTCTGTCAGAAGGCTGCTTGCACTTAGGCTTTCCCATAATCAAAAAAAGAACCACTTATCTCAATCAGGCAAAATACAGGCTCCTTTTCACTTAGTAGTCCAGGCATTTCTAGACATTCCTTCGCAGTTTCATTAACTTCTCGTACATTTTTAATTACTATCATTCAACACTTTCCTTGGATCCTCAGAAATGAAAAGGTGTTTTGTCTGTACCTATTTTCACATAATATATAACCAGCTACAGAGCAGTCCCATGTTAACTGGTAGTTAACCTTGACAACCCCTCACTCTCTTATTCAGCTGTATTTTCCAAAGCCAAGTTTATTACTTCACTTGAATAAGCATGTACCAGTTACCAAGCTACAAATGAAATTAGAAATGAAGTGCAAAGATGACCACTTTTTTCTTTTTTACCCACAGAAAGGTTTCCATCAAGTTTACAAACATATAAACTGTATCATTTGCCTACCACAGTACAACAGATTAGACCAAAATTTAAAGGCATAGAACACTGAACATTTTTCCTCACATGCTCTATGGGTTAGGAGAAGCTTGACTGGGTGTTTCTGGCTCAGGGTCCCTCTTGACACTACCGTCAGGTGTTGGCTACAGCTGGAGTTATCTCAAAGCTTTCCTGGAAATAGAGGATCTACTTCCAAAGAGGTAGCTAACAAGCTGGTGCTGGCTGTTGGTGGGCAGCCTCAGTTCTTCTACACAAAACAATAGGAGCGTCCCCACAATATGGTGACTGGCTTCCCATACAGCCATCAACCCAAGGAAACATGACAAACACTGCAATTCACTTTATGACCTCATCTCGTAAGTCACATCCCCACTTCTGCTATTGTATATTGGCCACACAGATCAGCCCTGATTCTAGGTGTCAGGATGTAAGGATGCGACTACCAGGAGACAACAGTCACCAGAGCCATGCTCAATAGGAAGGAACAGTTACAACGCAGGCCTGGATGAGCACTGGGTATTATACTATATGTTGGCATATCGAACTTAAATTTAAAAAAAAAAAAAAAACACAGGCCTTTCTTCCATTCCCTCATCTCGGTGGAGATCATCATGGCACCCACCTCCCACAGTTTTGTTGAGATTGAGAAATACAATGCATCTGAAATAGCATCATAGCATCCAGTACACAGTGGGTAGTAAATAATAACCAGCATGTGCTTATTGATTTGTTATCAATGGTTTTATCACTCACACATCCTGAAAAGGATCACTCAATGCAAATACCAATCCTCTGAACCTAACTGTAAGTACCAAAGTTTCTACAACTGATACAGACACAGGCACGCACTCTCTTGGTGAAACCATTTATTGCTATAATCACCTTAATGAAATCTGTTAGAAAGGGCAAGTGATCCTAAGTAAACAAGAGGCATTATTGGCTGGCGCTGAGGAAATATCTAAAAAATCCCAAGGCCAGAAAGTGAAACCAAGCTTCTACAAAACCGGTCTGAGGAACTAGAAAGTCAGAAACAAGTTACTCTTCCATCTTTCAGGAACTACATGGTCTTTCAGTTCTGTTTCTTCACTCTCCCCATGTCCCTCTGTCCCCACTATACTTTCTCAGCTTCTGCAAGTCAGTAGAGATAGAAAGAATAGAGGAGAAGGGGGAGGAGGAGAAGGAGGAGGAGGAGGAGGAGGAGGAGGAGGAGGAGGAGGAAAGGGAAAGGGAAAGGGAAAGGGAAAGGGAAAGGGAAAGGGAAAGGGAAAGGGAAAGGGAAAGGGAAGGGACTAGACCAAAATTCTTTTGACTGGCAAGATGAGGAAGGCCTTGCTGGGAGTTCAACCAAGTAGAGTTAATGCCTCAGTGAGAAAGACACCAGGCAGGCCACTCTGGCTCCTCTGGGGAGTGACTTCAGTCACCTGCACATGGTAACCACTTTATAATGAGGAAAAATTAGATATATGATAAAGAAGAAATTATACTTCATCTAGAGTCACTTAATCTAATAGAAATATATATGATGCAAGACACATATGTGGTTTTACACTTCCTGATGCTTGTTTAAAAAGAAAAAGGAGAAATGTATTTTTAAGATATTTTCTGTAAATGAATTTATCTAAATTATCATCGTTGTGAAATGAAATCACTATTTAAGTTATTTATGAGGTAATTTGTCTTTCCTGTACTAAGTCTTTGAAATCTGGTCTGTAGTTTATCCACACAAGGCATCTCCATTTGGACACTAAATACTATTGGAAATACCTGATATGTGTTTAGATTTCATAAAATTAACAGTTGAAAATGTAGATTCTGAGAGATAGCATACTGTTCCAAACAGTCACAAAACATTTCCAAAACTGACTTATCAGTTTTAAATTCATTAAAATCACAAAATTTGTAATTTCATTCCTCGGTCACACTAAACACACTTCAAGTGTCCATTAACTACATGAAGCTACTGGTGACTATATTTGACAGCATAAGCCTAGAGCTTGCACCACTTTAAGAAAAAGCCTTGGAGGGGATCCCTGGGTGGCTCAGCGGTTAAGCATCTGCCTTTGGCTCAGGGTGTGATCCTGGAGTCCCAGGATCGAGTCCCACATAGGGCTCCCTGCATGGAGCCTTCTCCCTCTGCCTGTGTCTCTGCCTCTCTCTCTCTCTCTCTCTCTCTCTCTCTCTCTCTCTGTGCCTCTCATGAATAAATAAAATCTTTAAAAAGAAAAAAGAAAAAGCCTTGGAGCATTTTGTCGAAAAGTTATGCTGCAGACAAAAGCTGTTTGATAAAGGAAAGGATTAGAGTCATGTATAAAACAAGCATTAGTTTGAGCATGTATGCCCAAGAGACCTTTGAACATTGCAAACCTATTTTTCCTCACCAGCTGACTCTCTCCAGCCCAGCAGACATTACTGATTAACATGTATTACTGCTCTCTACCCACAGGCTTCAAGCCTGAAAGGAACACCAAGCTGGGAAGTAGAAGCAGTTCCTTTTGCAAAATATTCCACCCTATAAGTAAGGTAATGGGAGTAGACCAAGGCAACAAGAAGGGAGTTGCACATCTTTGGTGGCGAGTCCAAAAAGTTGTTGGTATGTTTTTGCATTTAATCATCATATTACTATCCAACTGGAAGAAAGGTATCATATTAGAAGAAATGTCCTATCAATATCAATAATCTTTACAAATTTAAAAATTCATACTAACTGAAAATAGTAGCCTGTTAGCTACCAGAGGACAGGAAATTTTGTCTGTTTTATTCACTGCTACATCCCTAGGACCTAGGCCCATAATAAGAGACCAACAACTATTTGTTTAGCAAACAAATTAATAAACAGGTTGACAGCTTCCCATGCAAAAACCATGCAATAGCAATAATATCATAAAGTTGTGTTTCAAATCTGTCATTCATTCTTCTCAACAGACATTTTTAAGTATTAATATGTGTCAGTCACTCTATTAGATGCTGTGTATATAAAAATAATACACACAAAAATAATGGTAGGAAAAGGAAAAGTGTCTTTATGGAGCACCCGATAATTTAAAAAATCACCTTTACATCACTTAAAAAGGGGCACCTGGGTGGCTCAGTTAAGTGTCCAACTCTTGATTTTGGCTCAGGTCATGATCTCAGGGTCATGAGACTGAGCCTGGTGTCAGGCTCCATGCTCACCAGGAAGTCTGCTTGAGATTTTCTCCCTCTCCCTCTGTTCTTCCCCTATCATATGCTCGCTTGCACTCTCTCTCACTCACTCTCTAAAAAATAATTAAATCTTAAAAAAAAGAAGAATTTGACTAATAGTGTTTTTATTTTCCTCAAATACTGTATCAAATATTAAGTTGCAACTTAATCAGAGACTATCAGATTCCACCTAACTCTTAAAACCTAATACAATTTCCATCAATAAAAATAAACATTCCACCTACAAAAAAAGTACTATGAATTTGACTCTGGATCTGGTTTTATTGATTGTGCCCTAATTAGGCATCTCATTTAAGTTCTCTTTCCAAGCTCATATAGGAGTTTTCTTTTCATTTCTTGCTTAGCCCAAGTGTTGGCTTTTTTTTTTCTTTTTTTCTATTTTGAGGCTTTTCAGACCAAGCTAATCATGGGCACATTTCCAAATTGTATAAGAATTAGAGAAAGAAGCTGATTGCTTAATTCTTGCTTCTGACTTGGAGCTTGCATTAATTAGCTAAAGCCAGAGTCCTCAGCATGCTCTCCAGGGCCTGTAGTCCACTGATTAGCAATGACAAGGCCATCTGGCCTTCCTGCTACATATTGGAGAAAGTGTCTTTTGGCATAAAAATCAGGGATGCCTGTAATTTAGGAGTCAAATGCTGCCACCACTTCTGAAAGACATGGCGTCTGACTACAATATGAGGCCTGTCCCAAAAGAAGCTATGCCCACCAATACCACAATCTCAGCCCCACCCCACCCCCATCTGCAGAGGCTCCTCCTACCTACCTTCAGCAATTCTACTCCTTGACACTCCCCTTCTGATAGTGTGTCTTCTTCCATCAACAAGTTGCCTTGATTCGAGACTTGCGTGTCCTTTCTGGTTGGTTTTTAAATAGCTATTCATTAAGAAGATGCCAAAGTGGAGACAATAAGGGAGTTGGAACAGAGGGATAAGGCTGGAAGCCAGGATTTGGCATGTGGATAAGCCCAAGATGAACAGAACTCTGTCCTGTTTGCTCTTCATCCATGAAGCCTGGAACTAAAGAAGAAAAGGAGCGCGGGGATGCCAAACATTCCATGGGGAGAGATTGGTTAGGTGCCCACCAGTCTGTCTTGATGTAACCAGCAGCATGCGCCAACTGAAATGTTGAAGAGAGACAACACTCTTGGCCACCCCACACCTATGATTTCTAGTCGGTGCATCCAGGGTAGATTTATTCCAGGAAAACCAAATAGCCATATGACCCTCAGTCATCAGACCATGTGTCCAGTTTGAGGATTAAAAAAATGGTCACTATGATGGTGCCTGAGGATCTCTGGGTCCAGGAGCATTGTGTTTGTAAACTTATTACGTGAGGCCATCATTAGAGTAAGGACTGTCACCAGTAAAAGATAAGAGGATGGTCTCGGATGATCTAACATAGACATTCTACACAGAAGAGACACAGACACAAGGACCCTTTACCTGATGGAAGAACTCTACGCCCCATGTTAATAACTACATCCCACCAGCCTGGAATTCCTGCACCTTACCAATCTTGATTAGGAAAAGTATAGCAGGTTTAGCCATCATGCATCTGACAAACTTCTATGCAGATTCAAATATTTTCCCAATGCTGTACGTGTCATGTGTGATTTCTTGTATTCAGTTTGGCAGCTTCTATTACCCACAGAATTCCTCTAGGGGTGCTACTATCCATCCTGCCTATTATGCTTCTTCCTCGGGTCTTATGGCTCTAAATAAGAAAATAAAGAGAAAATAATCATATTGTTTTTTATAGCTTCTCTCTTACAAGGAACCCAAGGCTGTGAATAAATATTTAGGCTGAATGAATTAAAAAAAAAAGGAATAAATTGCTCCTTGGAGAGGAACATTAATTCTTTCAACTTTCTTATGTGTCATTTAACAAATTGCCCATTCCAAGACACTAAATGGCTCTCAGCAGCCAGGCTGACTTAACAGCCCTACAAGCACCAACCTCTTATTTGTAATTTACTAATGACATTTGATCATCTCGCCAATCCTTCATAATTGGGAGAATAATAAGCAGATAAAGCCAACTCTGCAAATGGGCAAACTAAGAGACCACTCACTCACAGGTCTCACAGGCCAACCTACAGGGGTTCCCCTCTCCCCAATGAAGTAAAATCCCATAAAATCATTCAATAAATGTGCATTTAGTGAGCATCTACCACCTGCCAGGTCTAGCTTCTCCAGGCACTGAGCCTTTCCTACATAATGACTTGGAATGTTGGAATGACTTTAGCTTTCTTCATTTCAGACAACTCACTGTCAGGGGAACTTGATCCTAAAGAATGCATTACTACAGTACAAGTAGAAAGGAGCTAACATTACTAAATGCCTCCTAAAACTCTCAATGCTTTTTTATGTAGGATCTTACTAATGACAACAACCAAGTGAGAAATAAATTAGATTATGTTAAGAAAATTTAGGCTCTGAGAGATTAAGTATAATTTGCCTCAAGACACATACCTAATATATGGCATGATCTGAATTTTGCTATTGTTTGAGCAAGCTGGAGCCTTATCTGTTTCCAATCTATATACGAATTAATAAGAGGATACAGATAAACAATATGATGCAAGGTTTGGCTTCAGCAATGAAAAGTATAGTGAGTGTTCCTATCAAGGAAGTACAATATGCAGATCATGGGAGATGATTTGCCCTGAGACTCAGCAGACCATATAACTCAGCCCAGAAAATGCAATGTTGGACAGGCGTTTGTTTATACAAGAGCTGTCCCCTTGTCTTTGAATCGCCCTGTTTAAAAAACAAACACATCAACATTTTCTTTTAAAGGGCATAAGTTTGCTCTTCATGGCTCCAGAAGACAAGCTAGAAAAACAGAAGGACCTTCCTTACGATCCTTTGGAGGCCAGAGCATTGTGAATAAACATGCTGGGTTGGGATCCCTGGGTGGCGCAGCGGTTTAGCTCCTGCCTTTGGCCCAGGGCGCGATCCTGGAGACCCGGGATCGAATCCCACGTCGGGCTCCCGGTGCATGGAGCCTGCTTCTCCCTCTGCCTATGTCTCTGCCTCTCTCTCTCACTGTGTGCCTATCATAAATAAATAAAAATTTAAAAAAAAAATAAAATAAACATGCTGGGTTGCAATCCAGGTGTGAATTGTTGAGGACCTAGAACGAGGATCATTGTGTACCTACAATATAGCAGGTGAACACATATAATAAAAGAAGTGCCGTCAAAAAGTGAGTACAGAACAGAGGTGGCCAGTCACAGAGGAGAGCAATACTTTTGAGTCCATGGGTGCCTGTCTGGAAGCAGAGTCACCAGCCACACCCACACATGCAAAGCCACCTATACTCTGCAGGGAACAAGTAGCTGTATGAAGATCAGGGGACCAAAGTACAACTACAGTACCAAATGCCATGGCAGGTGGACCTTGGGTTTAACACTGAGAGCTGGGCAGCCCGAGTGGCTCAGCAGTTTAGCAGCCGCCTTCGGCCTAGGGTGTGATCCTGGAGACCCGGGATCGAGTCCCACATCAAGTTCCCTGCATGGAGCCCGCTTCTCCCTCTGCCTGTGTCTCTGTCTCTATCTCTCTGTGTCTCTCATGAATAAATAAATAAAATCTTTAAAAAAAAAAAAAAAAAAAACACTGAGAGCTGTGAACCCCCAGCCCAAAACTTCTGACTTTGGCCTTTCCCTATTTCCAGGATGCTTATGTCCCAGACACTGGCACGGCTCACAGCTCTTCTTCTTTCAGGCCTCTGCTTTAGTGCACCCCTTTCCTTGAGCACCCTCTACAATATATACTCTCCATCTATTTGCATGCTTTATTTTTTAAAGTACATTTAATTGACTGATACTATAAAAATGTTTTCCTGTCTCCCTCCCTGAAATGTCAGCTCCATGAGGCAGAAATGTTATTTTGTTCACTGATGTACACCTCGTGCCCAGAACGGTGCCTGGGCAAGAGCAGACCCTCGGGCAATAAATGGATGCAAAATGGATGAATTTTTCTCCAAGTGTAGGTTTTATCTCCTCATAACAAATATTTTCCTAGCAGTTCATCTTGATGCAAAAATTACTAGGATAGGTAACCATTTCTGTTACAGATCCTATTTTAATGCAACATCTCAGCCTTGAAAATGAAAGCATCCACTGGCGAACAGAGCCAAATCTAACATTCAGTTTTTGGGTACTATGTCAAGAGACTTCGGTTAACTCTTTCCAGGCTTTTCAATAAAATCAATATTTAATTTATGTCATATTATAATGTTGTAGACTGAACAAAATACTACCCATATTTCCATTTTCCAGATATATGGGATTAAACAAAAAATCAAAACTAGCCACTTGAATTTCAAATTTGAATTCTAAAACTTGAATATTCAAATGGAAGTTTAAAAAAAATTGTTCACTGAACTGCTTAAATTTGGGAAACCCTGGATTAACTAAGAAGATGCCATTCACTCATTTAAAAATCAAATAAGTTAAGGGGTACCTGGATGGCTCAGTCAGTTAAGCGTCTGCCTTCAGCTCAGGTCATAATCTTAGGGTCCTGGATCCAGTCATGTATTGGGCTCCATACTCAGTAAGGGAGTCTGCTTGCCCCTTTCCCTTCACCCCTTCCTCCACTCATGCTCTCTCTCTCTCAAATAAATAAAACCTCAAAAAAAATCAAGTGGGTTAAAAAGTATTATATTTATTTGCATATATCCCCCCAAAAGGAAAAGAATGGATAACTGTTGTCCATTACACATCTTTTCTCCCCCAAGGGTTTATCAACAGTTTTATCCCTGAAAAGTACAAAAGGTCAGAGAAAGAGTTGCACAATGAAAGGAACCCAGAGGTGGGCTTTCCCTTTGGATCTAACTCTTTCTTCACTCCTTCCCTAAGGAGTCACTCTGTTTCCACTTCCAGGAGACTTCACAGACTTTCTTTCCTGCTACTCTGCCCCTCACCCACTTTGTTCCAGCCAATTGAGCTCCTTGCTGCTCTCTGAATACATTCTTGCCTTCTGGCATTGCAGTGGCTGTTCACATGGCTTGGAAAACTCTTCCCCCATCTGTTAGCTTGTTCAACTGCCTCTCCTTCTTCATGTTTTTGCTCAAATATTATCTTCCCAGGAAGGTCTTCCCTAGTCATTTATTGTCACAACCGGCTCCCCACCATCCCAGCACCAACCCACCCCCATCTTCTCTAGCAGGCTCTACTGTCTTTTTTATTTTTCTACTGTAACTTATACCATCTTCCAACATACTACATATATTGCTTATTTTTGATGTTTATATATGTTGTCTGTCTCCCTCTGTAAGGACAAAGATCTTCATTTTGTTCAGTGATATATCCAGGGAACCTAAAACAATCCTTGGCACAAGACAAAGGGTTCAATAGATATTTTTAAACTAATTAACTGGTAATCCTAATAATATAGCATGTGCTGTTAATCAACCAATCAACAAGTACATTTTGAATGCTTAGTGTTCTATGTAATCCTAGGCAGTATAGAGTTTTCGGGGGTTTTGTTTATTTTCATTTTAGCATAAACAATCTGTTCTCTGAGAGCTTATAGTTTAGTTAGAGAGACCACAGGTAATCAGCAATCTCCCAAAGATTAAAGATGGAGAATAATGGTAAAGGTCATTAGCTACACCAAAAAAAATATCTGTGTATTTGCATGAAATTATGCATTAATTACTCATTGAGTACCTACTATGAACCAGTACTATGCTAGCCTACAGATATTGGGGTGAGCACATATACATGGCCCCTTCCTTCTTGGAACTTTGATTCTAATAAGGCAAACAGACAATGAGCCAAGAATAAAGAGACAAAATCATTACAGAAATACCCCCTGGAAATTAATAAGATCTGCCATGGAGAACAGCAGCCACATCAACTACAATCAACAGATACGTGCAGGGAGGCAGGGAGCCAGGAGGATAAATATCCGAACTCAGGGTCGTCCCACCCCACCCCCAACCCTCAATCTCTTACTGCTGCTGCCACTGGCCCCACTGGAATGCAGAGGGCAAGGGAGCAAGTGGGGAGGATCTGGAGGGGCAACTGGAAGATAACAGTACGCAACAGTGTTCTGTGGGTTGTGTGTAGGTGCACGTGTATAAAAACATGCACAATATGCCCAAAAGAATTCCAGGGACTCCCCAACTTTTCCTCAGAGCCTCATCCACTGTTATATCCACTGCACATTCACTGTCTCCTTCTCTCTCTCCAGTGTGACAATCTGACTCCATTTTCCCAGGTATATTTCTCTAATATACTTTATTGTTTTGAAAATAACCAGTCAAAAAAAAAAAGAAAGAAAATAGCAAGTCATCCCTTATACTTCCATCAACTAAGTTCATACAACTCAGCATCTTCAACTTTCTCTCATAAAATTTTTCTTTTCGATTTTTCATCTTCTAAAAAATCTGTTCAATATCTCCCCATTTTTTGGAATATGTAAAATAAAACGTACAATTTTTATCCCACTTATTTATAAGCTGATAGTTTACTTGAATGAAAATGAACCCTTTCAAATTTGATTGGCATGCCAAACCTAACCTAATTTTTAAAGATTTTTTTTTAAAAACTGAGTGGCCCATTAAGGCAGGTGCTTTAAATCACCCTTATTAATATGCATAGAAAATAATTTCATATTTAAAATCTCAGAAATTATATACAAAGCTAAAGCACACCTTAGACTCAGTAATAATACTACCTAATATTTCTTGAGCACTTGCTATGAAATTATTAGAATTATTAGAAATTATGGTACTTTACAGTATTATTTAATCCTCATGACCAAGGAAATAGGTACTAATATTATCTTCATTTTACAATTAAAACAAACTGAGGCATAATAAAGTTAGGCAACTTTCTCAAGGTCACAGAAATAATATGTCCAATTACACTTCTGACCCATTTTTCCTACCTAGATATTCTGAAAGACAAAGGACTGTGAATATATTTATTGGCCATCCCACAATAATAATAGAAAAATATGTTAAAGTGGTACTGTTAAGTGAAAAAAAAAGCAAGTTATAGGACAATTGAGAATATTATGAGCTCACTTGTATAAAAAAAAAAAGGGGGATAGATCTTTATAAAATAACTGTCCATAGTTATATTTAACAGATAAGTATATTAAACATATATACTGATGTGAATTTTAATAGGTATTTCTAAAGTCACAGACAGTTGCTAGGAAAAAACTCTCAATATGTAGAGTTGCCTCCAAAGAGTTTTTAAAGGGTGTGGGAGTATATTTACTTTCTACAACACCCTTCTTATCATTTAAATTATTTAACACAAACTAAGTTATCATTACACTAATACCTTATCATGAGATAAAGGATGAGATGACAATAACTCCAGTAACTTCATCACAAAAGAATGTTCCTGGCTATCTCCAATATACTCAGTCTGGAATTTTTTTCCAAGGCTGTTAATATTAAACTCTTTGTTCCCTTCATCTTACTAGTTACTTATGTTAATAACTATTTGCAAGGAAAATTAAAAATTAGCAAAATATTTCTTTTTGTGTGTGTCTAAGAGAGACAGAACATGAGTGGGGTGGAGGGAAAGGGAAAAAGACAATCTTAGGCAGGCTCCATGCTCAGCACGGAGCCAAATGCAGGGCTTGATCTCACAATCCTGAGATCACAGCCCGAGCCAAAATCAAGAGTTGAACACTTAAACAGACTGAGGCACCCAGGTACCCCTAAAATATCTATTTCTATTTGGCTTTGTTAAGGTCTTTTGAAATTTAAATACATCCAATTAAAAAAACAGATACATATTGTCCTTCCCTAGCCTTGAAAATCTATGAGTGTTTTAGGGATCCCTGGGTGGCGCAGCGGTTCGGTGCCTGCCTTTGGCCCAGGGCGTGATCCTGGAGACCCGGGATAGAATCCCACATCGGGCTCCCGGTGCATGGAGCCTGCTTCTCCCTCTGCCTGTGTCTCTGCCTCTCTCTCTCTCTCTCTCTGTGACTATCATAAATAAATAATAAAAAAAAAAAAATTTTTTTTTTAAAAAAAAGAAAATCTATGAGTGTTTTAATAGCCAAAAGATGGCAAACACTCGACCAGGAAAGACTCATAAAGCTGTGACTTAACAGCTACCTTAAAAGGGAAAAGTACTAAGACAATAGCTTGATTCCTGTCTATTTTCCAGTTATATTAACTCCAGCAGTCTCTCTAGATGTGTGAAAGCAAATAATTTGAGCATCAGGCCAGACATAAACTGGTGGAGAAGCACAAGCAGTACCTGGAATAGATCCAACCAAAGATCTTGACTCCCATCTTGTTACCCAACCACGTACTGATATGGAACGTCATAGAATAATAGAATAAATGCCAAAGATGAGATATTTACTTAGACTTAGTTTTTTTTTTCCAATGCAATGTAGCATGCTGAAGTAATACCAAACTCTAGAATCTAAATGGGGGTGAAGTTCAAGGAAGAAAGATTAGTCACACAGCAACAATTTATTGGAAAACAAAATGCATACATATTAAATTCTTAGTATCTGTGAATAACGAACTGGTTAAATAAATTAAGGAGCATTCATATACTAAATTCATATACTAAGGAGGCACTGAATTCATGCAAAACATGACATAAATCAACATTCTCCTTTATCACGAACTTGACATAGATCAATGATCATTCAACATTAGCATCCTAGACTACAGAAGGCATAATAATCTCATATATTCTATACCCACACATCACTAGTCAAGTCAGGTCAGTTTGTTGCCCTTGCAAGCATTCCCAGAACCTACTTCTCCATCAGCCCTAGAAGTATATGGCATCCATGCCCAGCTAATTATGACCAAACAGCCCCTACTATGTCTGCTCAATATCCTATGTTATCTCAATGGCCGAAGTCATCTCCACATCTCGTTTTAACTAGTTCCTCTTGCTTGACTTACTCTAATGCATGACTCCTGAAGCAGAGGATAAAATCCTTTCTTCCAGTAAGATGACATGGTAGCATTTGAGGATCAAATAAACCTGAAGTTTGAATCCAGCTTCAACCACTGACTAGCCATAGGACTTGAGCAAGGTATTAAACCTTGATGAGACTCAGTTTTCTCTTTTTTCCTAATAGATTTTATTTATTTATTTGAGAGAGAGAGAGAGAGAGCGCGCGCAAGCATGAGTGGAGGCAGGGGAGGGAGGAGGGGCAGAAAGAGAGGGAGAAGCAGGCTGCCTGCTCAGGAAAGCAGACACTATCCTAGGACCCCAGGATCATGGCCCGAGCCCTAGACACATGCTTCATCCACTTCATCATTTTTTTTTACATGTTAGCTGTTGTTATTTTATTATTTTTATCTTTATTATTCCCTGCTGTCTTGGAACTAGTGATTTAGTTGAGCAGACTGAGGCCAGGCCAGTCCCTTAGCCATATGAGGTATTTGGCTCCTCTCAGAAGGGCTTTCTGAAGCCCAGTCCCACTTGGAGAAGCCTCTGGTTCGTCTTTTACAGTCCAGGTGGTTAGACAGAAAGTCCTCAGGAACTGAGATGATTGCTGGCCTGTTTCCATTGGGAAGGCTCTGTGGGCAGGATGGCCTGAGGGGATGAACGGAGTAGAGGGCAGGATTTTACCCCATCCATGCCCTTCCAATTCCTTTCTCACTCTCCAGGCTGGAGGTAGAGGTGGGGGTGGGGGCTGTGAGGGGAGGAGGGGACACTGGGGCTTTCACTTCCACGGATATAACTTTACTTCCATTCCCTGAATGTTGGTCTCCTCTAGGGTCCATGTCTTGCTCCCTCTGGATGAGTGTCCTAGATCCCCAGGTACAGGGGCAGGGAAGGAGGGACGCCCGGGGCCCTCCGCGGGCTGCAGGCCCAGTCTGTGTCTCCCTTCCCCGGCCCTCTGGCCCGGCTCCAGCTGCGCTCAGAGCGGTCCTGGCTAGGCTCCAGCTCCTCAATAGCCCTGCTCCCCCATTACCCTGAGGTAGCTCATCCACTGAGCTACCTAGGGGTCCCTCAGTTTTCTCATCTTTCCAATGGGACTGACTTTACTTGTAGTTTAATAGATTAATCATTTAATCACATAAAATCACTAAAGTGCTCAGCACAGTGCCTGGCAAATAGTAAGTGCCCTGCAAGTAATAGTTCTTAATTCTAGAGTTTCTGAACCTTCGTCATAGCATGAGTTTTCTGTCTTTCATCACACCTCCAAGGATCAAGAATGTTCAAGCCACCACACTAATACAATAAAAGAATCTCTTGGCCATAGTGCATGTTAAACCAACTAGATGGAACTTAATCAGACATCCAAAGGTCTGAACTTTACAATAAAAAAGAAACCTCACGGTGGTGCTTCCTTTTTTTTGGGGGGGGGGGGGGGGGGGGGCATATAACCCTGACATGTTCTCTCTGTGCCAGATATGATTAAAATTCAAAAACTTTCAATTAAAAAAACAAACAAAAAAATAACTTTCAATTAGAAATACACATGAGACTGCCCCTGGGAAAATTCTATCAAATCAGTTTTCAATTTTCTGTGTTTGCACGGACTGGAAACAGATGTGTTTTACACTTTGTTGACGCAAATTACACTTTGCGTCAATAAAATCCATAGATCGGGGATCCCTGGGTGGCTCAGTGGTTTGGTGCCTGCCTTTGGCCCAGGGTGCAATCCTGGGGTCCCGGGATCGAGTTCCGTGTCGGGCTCCCTGCATGGAGCCTGCTTCTCCCTCTGCCTGTGTCTCTGCCTCTCTCTCTCTCTCTCTCTCTGTCTCTCATGAATAAATAAATAAAATTTTTAAAAAATAATAATAAAATAAAATCCATAGATCATTCAAACAAAAAGAAATCTAGTGTGAAACAATAACCTTGCCTTTCTAAGGCCTTTCATCTAGAAGGTTTGCAAATGGTACCGACTTCAATTATAATCATTGGCTGAAAGTGCAATTCCCCAGGGAAAGGCCAGGAATGAAGAACAGGAAAAATACTGAACAATGCTCACGGCCAAGTGCTGGAGCGTGGGCAATGCTCAGAGCCTGAGTTGGTGCTTGGTGGTCAGGCACTAATCACAAGGAAGTCCGCTTCATTCCAGAAAGTTCTGCAAGGAAACAGTAATCCCAAAATCCAAAAATAGCCTATATTAAAGCATCCTGTAAACCCACAAGTAGAGTTCTCCAGCTGTGCTCAGACTTCCTGGCCTCAGGAAGAGTCAGCCCCTAGAGTCAAAGTAAACAATGCTAATCTTTCCTTATTCGTTCACTCTGTCCCCACAATGTACATTAAAAAATAATAATATTTTATTAAAAAGCCCATGTCATAAATGGGCAGTCATGAGCTGAATCCAATAGATATATTTTGTTTGGCTTACACAGTTAAAAAGAAAACATTTTTTTTAATTTGCCAGCACTAAAAAAGAGAGATTCCACATAAAATCTAGACTCCTTGGCTCCCCTTAAATATTTCAGACACTTGGCCAGCCAGCATGCCCAGGGGAGACAAGTCACTGCATTCTCTTTCAAGTGGGGTGTATGCTCTCAAATTCTCCACAGTACCCCCTGCAGACTTCTGTCTGTCACCAGCTCCGCAAACTTATTTGCATTCGCTGCCTGGCACTGATAGATACTGAATGCTTGGTGCACTGGAAGGCATCAAGAATGCTAAGCCAGAAGCAACCATCAAATGTAAGTAGCAATCAATATATCTATTAATCAAAACTGAAAATCTAACATAAGAGAATCAAACTGTTTAGTAGAAAAACTCTAGCCAGACTGTGCAAATAGATGAGTTTCCCTCCCAAAGCCACTACTATGTGAAATCAGGCAGCTACTTATTCTTCTCTAAATTTCACTGTCCTCAATAAAAAGTGGAGACGTTGATACCAGCATCATAGGATATGTTGTAGAACATCATTTCTGTTCGCTTAACTTGATTATGATACTGAATTACTCTCAGCAATAGTTGACACAAGAATAGATCAAAGAGCTTTACTATAGATGTTTTTAATGTTCTCATAAAAATATTCTAATGCATCGTCCTGTTGATGATTCACATTATTTTCCACACTTAGCAAATTCAAAATGCACACAATTAAGTGCTAGGGCCACAGTTTAAAATTCTTTGCTGCTAAACAAAAGAAAAATTAAAGAAAAAGGAAGAATGAATATGCTTCTGTGTCTCATTACACTTAATTACACTTTGCGTCATAGATTCTGGTTTTCTAAAGACTAATGGAAATCAAAGAAGTTTAAGTGAGGTTTTGGATAAGGCACGGATCATTCCCCATATTTTTTTATTTTATTTAAATTCGATTAATTTACACATAGTGTATTACTAGTTTCAGGGGTAGAGTTCAGTGATTCATCAGCTGCACAAAGTACCCAATGTTCATTACATCATGTGTCCTCCTTAATATTCATCAACAGATGAAAGGATAAGAAAGATCTAGTACATACATACAACTGAATATTACTCAGCCATCATTCCCTGTATATTTTATTTAGAACTTCATTAAGCATGGTCTGTGAGCACTTATAAAATTTATGTACCCAGATGAGTTTCCAATAAAGGGACTAGGCCCCATTAAACCTCTTTCTCCTGGTATCACAGGCAGGATTTGGGAGATGATATAATACTAACCCCTCTTATCAAGCTCCCTTAATAAACAAAATTATTTCAAACCCTGAAATACATATTTCCCAAAGTGTATTTGAAAGAAAATCAATTTGGGGTGCCTGGGTGGCTCAATTAATTAAGTGTCCAGATCTTGATTTTGGCTCAGGTCATGATCTCAGGGTCGTGAGATGGAGCCCTGGGTCAGGCTCTGTACTGGACATGGAGCCTGCTTAAGATTTTCTCTCTCCCAGACAGACAGCAACCTTTGTGACCTCGGCCACAGCAAATTTCTATCAGACATGTCTCCAAAGGCAAAGGAAACAAAGGCAAAAATGAACTACTGGGATTTCATCAAGATAAAAGCTTTTGCACAGCAAAGGAAACAGTCGACAAAACCAAAAGAAACCAACAGTATGGGAGAAGATATTTGCAAATGACATATCAGATAAAGGACTAGTATCCAAAATCTATACAGAACTTATCAAACTCAACACCTAAAGAATAATACTCCAATCAAGAAATGGGCAGAAGACATAAACAGACATTTCTCCAAAGAAGACATACAAATGGCCAACAGACACATGAAAAACTGCTCCACATCACTGGGCATCAGGGAAATGCAAATCAAAGCCACAATGAGATATCACCTCACACCAGTTAGAATGGCTAAAATTATCAAATCACTAACTCTGTTGGTGGGAATGCAAGCTGGTATAGCCACTCTGGAAAACTGTATGGACGTTCCTTAAAAAGAGGAAATTAGAGCTACTCTATGACACAGAAATTGCACTACTGGGTATTTACCCCAAAGATGCAAATGTAGCAATCTAAAGAGGCACCTGAACCCTAATGTTTATAGCAGCAATGTCCACAATAACCAAACTATGGAAAGAGCCCAGATATCCATTGACAGATGAGTAGATAAAGAAGATGTGGTGTATATACAATGGAATACTACTCAGCCATCAAAAGAATGAAATCTTGCCATCTGCAATGATGTGGATGGAACTAGAGGATATTATGCAAAATAAGTCAATCACAGAAAGACAATTATGTTATCTCACTTATATGTTGAATTTAAGGATAAAAACAAAGGATCAGAGGGGAAGGGAGGAAAAAATAAAACAAGATGAAATCAGAGAGGGAGACAAACCATAAAAGACTCTTAACATAGGAAATAAGTTGAGGGTTGCTAGAGAAGATGGGGGTGGGGGAGATGGGGTACCTGGGTGATGAACATTAAGGAGGGCACGTGATGTAATGAGTACTGGGATCACTGACCTCTACCTCTGAAACCAATAATATATTATATGTTAATTGAATTTAAATTTAAAAATAAGGTCTCAAAACCTTTAAAAAATGAAACAAAAACCAAAAAACAAACATACAAAAAAGAAAACAAAAAAAAAATCTCACAACAAAAAAGAAAGTTCCCTCATGCCACTTCCCAGCCAGTCTACATCCACTTACCCTAGCCTTTACCTTGGCGTAGCAGTTCTCATTTCTTTCAGCATAGATTAGTTTCATCTCTTCTAGGCTGTCATCTAAATGGAACCACATCACATATGCCCTGGAACCTTCTTTGAGTATGCTTGGATATTGATCTATAATATTGTGTACATGAGAAGATTTTATTGTGTTTTGTGCCTCTAGGTAGTATTCCATTGTACAAATATACCACAGTCTGGGGTACCTGGGTGGGCTCGGTGGGCTAAGCACTGACTTCTGATCTCAGCTCAGATCTTGATCATAGGGTTGTAAGTTCAAGCCCTGTGCTGGGCTTCACACTGGGCATGAAACCTACTTAAAGAAACACACACACAAATATATCACAATTTGTTTATCCTGTTTTCTTTTTTTTTTTCTTTTTAAGATTTTGTTTATTCATGAGAGATGCACACAGAGAGAAGCAGAGACACAGGCAGAGGGAGAAGCAGGCTCCTTGCAGGGAGCCTACTGTGGGACTTGATCCCAGGATCCTGGGATCACACCTGAGCCAAAGACAGACACTCAACCTCTGAGCCACCCAGGCATCCCTATCCTGTTTTCTATTTATGAACATTTGACTTTGTTCTAGTTTTCAGCTATTATGAATAAAGCTCCTTAAAAATTTTTCTGTTAAAAATACTATTCTTTCTCCCTCTGCTCCTCCCTGCTCACTCTCTCTCCCTCTCTCTAAAAAATAGAATTCAAAAATGAAAGTAACCAATTTTGCACCAGTTTTAACTAACAAATTTTATGTAAATCAAGGTTCACCCACCAAAGAAGTTTAGGAAACATGGGGTTACACTAAGTTCGAAAGTATTCTTTGCTCCCGGACTTCTTATCTTTAATGCTGGTGACTCCCCAAAAGAAGGGACAAGTAGGAAATGTTTCCCAAACATAATCTGACCGCTGAACCTGTTCTCAGGACTTCATCTTGGCATTCTTTTAAGAACATCCTCTCAAAAAAAAAAAAAATCCTCTCAGAAATATTGCTCATATTGTTGAGACTGCAGTCAAGAAATCAAAGAACAGATTTGAGATTTTTTTTTTGGGGGGTAACAATTCATCCCAGTTCATTTCAAACAAAAAGAAGGAGTTAGATGTGAATTATCTAAATATTTAATGCAATTAGTCATTCTAATTGACATGTATAATGAAAGGTTGGGAGTCTCTGGTGACCAGCTCCGTGCCATCATCTAATCTTTCTATACTAGAGAAACTTCACAGGCCAACAACATAGGGCATCTGGATTTATACCTCCCCGCCAAAAAAGCAAGTAACTATTTACATCACAAAATGAGATTCCTCATAAAATCCCTTAAGTCATAGATTCTTCTAACACTTTTAAAAAATGATTCTACCTACAAAACAAGTCAACTCACTTGTAACTTTTCAAGAAAACTCCTCACTCACAGTGGGACACAAATGCATATGTCACCGCACAGTGACCACTGCTTTGAATACACACAGATGGAAAACATTTCTCTGGTTAAAAAATTCACAAGAGTTTCAATATGCTACCAAATACTTGTTTTACTACTCTGCCTCTCGGTTTTGCTATCGCATCAATCCAAATACAATCTGCATGACAAAAATTACAAGTCATGCCATTATGTAAATTGGGTCAAGAATTTTGAGGCCACGTTGTTCCCATCAGGTAACATTTTCATGATACGGGGTGGCAAGTATCATGGTGGGGGGTGGTTGCCTCAACATCACCAATGGGACTTTTCAAGTTACAGCTTCCAGGCATCTCCTCTCAGATTCTCCCCTTAGGTGAAAATCATTGTTCCACAGTTTCAAATAATAGAAGTGCAATGGAGCCTGAAGAAATACTAGAGCAGAAAAATTATTACAAATCAGAAATATAGTACTGTGGTTTCCCAAATGGAGCTACAGAACCCCAGAGAATGTTCTGTTTTTGTTGTATAGCTAACATACAGTGTTATATTCATTTCAGGTGTGCAACATAATGATTCATTAATTCTGTATGTTACTCAGTGCTCATTAGGATAAGTGTATTCTTAATCCCTTCACCTGTTTCATCCATTCCCTCTTCCATTTCCACTCCCCCCTCCCACCCCACCCCCGCCACCCCAGCCTCAGCCAAGCATCAGTTCCTTCTTGGTATTTAAGAGTCTGGTTTTTTGTCTCTTTTTTTCTTCATTTGTTCACTTGTTCTGCTCCTTACATTCTCCTTGAGAGAAATCATAAAGTATTTGTCTTTTTCTGACTTATTTCACTTGGCATTATACCCTCTAGGTCCACCCAGAGTATTGTTTTAAGTGATGGAATTTCCATTTATATTTTTATCTCAAAAATTAGAAGTTAGACTTTCTTAATATTTAATATGCACAAGGACAACAGTACACCTACGCAATTTGAAAAAAAATAACATGCACACACATTTCAGAGAGAAACATCTTCAAAATATTTTGCTGACGGGAGGCACAATTGAAAAGTTGGGAGACCAATGGTAAAGACATTATCAGGTTAATTAGAAGGTAACAGAGAGATACGAGCCTGCAGCCCATTGATGCTCTCCCATTGCTAAATAAATGCCACGATGAAACTGAACTTCTTTCCAAAATGCTTCCAGTGCTTTTATA
Source organism: Vulpes lagopus (assembly GCF_018345385.1). Classification (NCBI taxonomy): domain Eukaryota; kingdom Metazoa; phylum Chordata; class Mammalia; order Carnivora; family Canidae; genus Vulpes; species Vulpes lagopus. The sequence continues at coordinate 98,495,886 of NC_054831.1, read as the reverse complement.
GGAACAGAACTTTCATTTTGCTAAAAGTGTCACTTGAGTAGCAAACAACAACATGGGGACTCGGGTAGCTCCTAAGGAAGAAAGATATAGAATGATAAGTCAGCTTTTAAAGCTATTAGGATCAAGATATGAATTCTCTGCTCAAAACTAGAATACATGAATTTTTATAGTATATTTCAAAAAAAAACAAATATTAATCCAGAGCAGTCTAATCATATTCACTTTTTACATTTAAAAGTAATGTCAATATGAAGCTCGTGAAGCTTCTGAGGGTATCTCACTAGATCTTTACCAAATAAAAATGAAGAAATAGTTTGGGTTAAAAGCTGGATTCTTCTTCTAAGACTATCCAGTCTCTACACAGTGTCCCAAGTTTACTCAAACGGGTGATAAGTCATCCTGAGGTATGGTCTGCCATTAATTTTATTTTCTTTAAGAGTGTCAATTAAAAGAAAAGTTCAGCCTTCCAAGATTAATGATATACAGGGGAAATGAGTTGATATAAATATGTTTCCATAATAATGTACTTTTCATGCAGAAACATCCTTATGTTCACATGCAAGGCTGATTATTACAATACCTTCATACACAATATTTTTGCCTCTATGTGGAAACATGCTTGTCAGCTGGAAACATTCATAGAATACTTTTGGAGATAAAGTGAAAGCCTAGGGATTTTTCAAGATCTTCACAGTCCCTATCATGTTCTACATCTAGGAAGATTAGTGACTAAATATCTATTTTTTATTAAGCAAACACTAATTATGTTTTATTGCTTAATATAGAACACCACTCTTTCCACTCCAATGTTATAAAAATTTAACCAGAGTCATGTAACCATATTATCCAAAAGGGTATCTGTTTTTTTCCTTATATTCACCTAAAAGTCCTTAGCATAAGTTTAAATTCAGGAACTGAAGCTTCTAGAAGAAACGCTAAAAAATCCTTAGTCAAGAAGTGTACCAGACAACCTGGACTAGTGACCCTATAGAGAAATACTGACAGGTACCACTGATACGAGCACAAAAAATCAACTGTGACCGAATGATAGTTTCCAGAGCTTCTCGGTCCTAAATTTGAGGATGATGTGAGGCCAATGACCTCCGTCCAAAATTTCCCAAACCTCACCTCTCCAGAGGCAGAAACCACTGACTGTCATATGCTGCTTTGCGTGCCTTTTCCCTTATTTGCTTGGCTATATTCTTGCTTCTTGGCTGGCTCAGCATTACATACTATTAGTAGAGAGCTCCATTTTTAATCATGGTAATCTCAAGAACCTCACCCCTCACAAACAAGAATTATTATTCAGACACTGACAAAGCTACATATTCCATAACCAATTTAAGGGAAGATCAGAACCTTGTAAAACAGAGGGGCATGCTTTGAACTCATACTAATTCTTGTCTAGGTTTTGCCTGGGTGTAGGTGCCAAATGTGTGGTCTCCGGAGTATTGTGCTGTGTAGCCCTTACGGCTATGTCAGGTGATTCAGGAGCTCATCCTATACCTAACAAGGAACTAACTTTAGTTCGACCAAGGACAACATTCTCTGTACACATTTGTGATCAGCAGGCTCGGGACAATAGGTCTAGGTTGATGGTGTCTCCAAAATCATAACCTCTCCTTCAGCTTAGGCTGAAAAAGGACCAGAACAGGGTAACTGAGAACCAAAACAGAATGCATAGGATGCAAAACAGATAAAGTGAACCAGACTGGGGCACGCAAGACAATCCCAGCTCAGACCTGCTAACAGCAGCTCATTCAGACCACACACTGCCAGACACGAGTGCAGACCTGCCTTGTTTCCCAACTCTGCCCAGTGCTCACCAAGACCACTGTGTGGCTAACTGTAGTCTCCTAAACCCTGCAGGTGTCCCCTAACTCCCTTCTGAGACAGCCGGGGTCACCTATAGTGTGCATGCTTCCCTACTGAAATAAACTATTAGATTTAACCTTTTTTAACTGCAGAAATATTCCCCATGGTCTTTGGTCAGAGGATCTGAACATAAAGTTACCTGGCCACATGCACAGTCTTGATTAAGAAGATTGCTGGGTAAGACGTATTTAAAAAAAAAAAATGTATTAGAAAGAACAAAAAAAAATCCAGAAAAGAAGAAAGAAAATGGGGCTGCTTCTTTAGCAATATCAAATTCTTAGGCTCCGGGTATTCCTCACCTATTCAGCTTCCAGTAGACAACGAAACTGTATTAAGGTTCTTTGTGAAATTATCTGATGCCCAGAGATCCTATGCCCATCCCCATGCATCTCAGTTTAGTATAAGCCGTTATCATGTGCTATAGAAATATCAATGAAAAATATCACAAGAGCAGTAAAATGTTCATATAAATAGGTCTAAGTTTGCTTTTGTGGTATTACCTTACTTAAAATAATCAAAACCGTGGTATTAATTTCATTCTAGAAATAAAGTCTCACAGAACATGAGAGACTCCTCCTAACTGGGAAACGAACTAGGGGTGGTAGAAATGGAGGTGGGTGGGGGGTGGGGGTGACTGGGTGACAGGGCACTGAGGGGGGCACTTGATGGGATGAGCACTGGGTGTTATTATATATGTTGGCAAATTGAACACCAATAAAAAATAATTTATAAAAAAAAGAGAGAGAATAAAAAAATAAATAAATCTCAAAGGATCTGGACACATGAATAAGTGTCAAATAGCTCAAAAAGTGGGCTTACTCTACTGCTATCTACCACAAGGAATCCTTTGCCATTTTGTCAGAAACGTTATGAAATAAGAATCTACATCACCTTGTACTAAATAAGTATAAAAAAAATTAGGAAGTCAGCTATTGTTCTCTTTTAGAGAAAACTAGAATTGTGCTGGAGTTACATTTTTTTAAGATGTGGATAAAATTCAACACTTTTATCACAGTTTTCATAAACCACAGCCTATATGGTTTTAATTAGACACTGACCAAAACCCCAAGTTTTCATTAGAGCTAACACACACACACACACACACTCTCTGTAATACCACCGTCTCAACCTTACCTTTCCATGAGGTCAAACCCAATCAAATGCTTTAAAGGTCCCCTCCATGTTATCATCTCATTGGGGTAATCACCCTTTACATTGTCAGCGGTATCGGAAATGTGTATATGGCCTCAAGGAAAAGCAATGGCCCATGAAGAAACTTAGAGCGTTTTGTTATACTGGACTATTAAGCACATTCATAGTTCATAAAATTTAATGGTATGTCTCTAATGATTTAAATCAGCCACAGGCTTTTAGGAGACCAAAACATGACCAAATGGCACAACTACTCCATTGAGCTTAATATCAGCACTTAGAGTCTCACCCCAAACTTAGAAATTAACTGCCTTCCCCCAGTATGAGCTCAAAGTTTCTTTAAATAAATTAAAATGCTTCCCAGCCTACCAGGAATTTCTCTGAGCTGAAAGGATATATTCTTCCCACGTTACTAAGTCAGAGAAGTTACAAAACAAATCAGAGAATCATCCACACTATTCGTACCAGAGACTCTGGCCTGAATGACTAGCAGATACAGGACAGCATCCCTCAGAATGGACAGCTGTTTTTACTGGTGGGAAGAGAGATATAAAAAGTAAGGAGTGTTAATAGGAACTAGCTCTCCACCGCACAGGCTAAGTGTGATGGTCTAAATCCAATGACCCCTAACCACAGGCTGTGCACGTTCCATCCTACCACTACAGGCTTTAGCATTTCCATGTGAACTACTAGCTAAGGGAAACTGTATTTAAACCACCAGGTATCTGTTAATCAATAAATCATCTAATGCACACATATCCTCTAATGCACACATGCACGTTCGTTCCATGCACATATCATGGGACTCACTGTCATTTCTCCGCAAGGCACTCATCTGATCGTATGTGCCTAAACTGATGACTTTTATTTTATGTGTATATCCTTTCCCATATCCACACATTTCTAGCAGACGGGCTACTGAGCAATAAAATGATTCATAACACAATAAAACTGGAGAGAAATAAAGCCCTCAATTAACCACAGAGAAATTCCTAGCTAAAACCAGTATAAAGCATATTATTATTACATAGTAAGTAAAGCATACTATGTCCATACTCCTGATACAGCATCGAAAGCAGAACCAGGCACAGAGTACTTACTCAGGAAATATGAGTGATTAATAAATATAGAGGAGAAAAAGCTAAGCATGGAGAATTTTTTTAAATGTCTGGGGTTTTTTTGTTTTTGTTTTGTTTTGTTTTTACAAAGGCCTACATCCGCTTTATTGGGAAGTATTTCTTTACTCTGGACTCAATAAATGTTAAGTTTGCATCAAAGAATTCTAAGTAAAATTGTAACCTTATTTAAATGTCTTTGACACAAAATTTTTAACTCATATTTTTTGATGTCTTGTGCTTTGTCTTATCCTATTTTTTTACCCCAGCCTTAATTTTAGTACTTTTAATACCCTTCTGATTAAAAAAAGTAATTCATGCTCAGGGCAAAAAAAAAAATCAGAAAATATGAAAGAGGGGGCACCTTGGCTACGCATCTGCCTTTGGCTCAGGTCATAATCCCAGGGTCCTGGGACTGAGGCCCTCATTGGGCAACTTGCTCAGCAGAGAGCCTGCTTCTCCCTCTCCTTTTGCCTGCTGCTCCCTATGCTTGTGTGTGCTCTGTCAAGTAAATTTTAAAAATCTTTTGAAAAAAAGAAAATATGAAAGATTATAAAGAGAAAGGTCAACACAAATCCCATAATCCAGAATTAGTCACTGCTAACATTTTAGTGACTTCCCTTCAAACTTTTCTTTATTCATATATTCAAAATAAGGCACACACTTATAGTTTTTTGTTTTGTTTAGTTCTTCAGAAACATTTTTGACCAAGTACTGTGAAATGAGCCTGTGGCTCTCAACTGATCAATATGGTGGAAACACTTTAACACAGGTTGAGAATGTTATTTTCATTTATAAGTATATCCTATCAATCCACTAACAAATCTATACACAAAGATTTACCACAGCATTGTTTGTGTTAGTAAAAATCTGGAATTATCAATGGGAGTCTGATTTGACAAATTAGAAACCTCCATACAAAGGAATCATAGATACCCATTTAAAAAGATGGACTATCCTAAGAGCTTTCTCAGTATTTAATAAAAGTTTCATCTTTTTATAAGTTTACCTTAGAGCCTAGAGTTATTGTGTTTTGCTCCTTTAAAGGAATCTTTTCTTCATGGATTTGTGACAAAACAAGTTACAGATTAGTATGTAGTTCTCAAAGAAGTCTTGGTAATAATTTTCATCTTTATACCCCTCGTTGTATATTAAATTTTTAAAAAGTGCTGGTAAAAATAAGGACATACAAATTAAAACCACAATGAGATATCATCTCACACCTGTCAGAACGGCCAAAATAAAAAACACGAAACCAAACGTTGACTAGGATGTGGAGAGAAAGGAACCCTCGTGCACTATTGGTGGGAAGGCAGCCACTTTGGAAAACAGTATGGAGGTTCCTCAAAAAATTGAAAATAGAACTACCATATGATCTAGTAATTAAACTGCTGAGTATTTACCCAAAGACTATGAAAACACTAAATCAAAAGGCTTTGTTTATAGCAGCATTATTTATAATAGCCAAATTAGGGAAGCAGCCCACATGTCCATCAACAGATGACTGTATAAGGAAGATGTGTGTGTGTATGTGTGTGCGTGTGTGTGGTATTATCAGCTATTAAAAATAATAAAATCTCACCATTTGCAACATTATGGAGGTAGCTAGAGAGTATAATGCTAACCAAAACAAGTCAGTCAGAGAAAGGCAAATCCCATATGATTTCTCATATATGGAATTTAAGAAACAAAACCAATGAACAAAAGGAGAAAAAGAGGTAAACCAAAAAACAGACTCTCAACTGTAGAGAACATACTGGTGATTTTCAGAGGGGAGGTGGGTAGGGCGGCTGTGTGAAAACAGTGAAGGGGATTAAGAGTACATTATCATGATGAGCCCTGAGTAATATATAAAATTTTTAAATCATGACACTGTGGACCTGAAATTTATATAACACCTTTACAGTACGTTAATTATACTGGGCTTAAAACCAAAAATGAGTAAAAAGAGCAACAAAATAATAAAAGAACTGGTAAAAATAAATCAGGAAACTTTTAATGAGGAAAAAGGGAAAGTCAAGAACTGTGAAGGGTCTGACATTTCACACTACAAGCTAACAAGTTAACATGGAACAGTTTCATAAAGACACAAGACTCCTGGGTCAGAGACAAGATTATTACAAAAGTGGAAACAGCCAGAGCATCAGCATTTTCTTAAACCAGTTCCCCAATCCCCAACTCCCACAAAGCATCGTAAAGAGAACTGGATGAGAGCTGCACACTCTGAGTTGCATTACAGAAGAATAACCTTGAGCCCTAAGAATCTAAAACTTTTATACTGGGCATGACTGTTCTTTACTCTCAAAGGAAGAGATTTCTATTTTCCAAGTCTGTTTGTTAGGCAAACATACTCAAAGAGATACTGAGGAATAAAAGTAGTTGGTGCTTCTCTCAAAACATGCAGAAGTACAAGAGACTCCTGGAGAACCCATTCTCTTCAGAATACACCCCACTCTTTCTAGTGGCTGCATGTTCCATTCTCTCAGTGTCAACTAATGTCTTGAGAGAAACTTTAGGTGTTTCTAAAGCCACCATTAACACTCAGACTTGTCTCATTATTTCTTTGAGTTTAACCTAGAAATGGAATTGCTGAGTTAGACTATTATAAACTTTTAGAAAGATTTTCTTATATGCACCTCACACGGCCCCCAAGAAGCTTACAGGGATTGTGAGCACCCTGCCCACGTGCTAAATGTTTGGTTCTCCCTGTTTTCACAAACATGGGATATTTTCAGTCCCATCTCTTCATATCTAACAGTCCAAGTGACATCTTAGTTTTCATTTCCATTTGTTGATTACTAATAAAATTGAATATTTTTCATGATATTTATTAACCACGTATATTCTTTTATATACCAAATGATGACATCCATCAAGCCATGGTTTGTTTGGGTTTTTTAAATATTTTATTTATTTATTCATGAGAGACAGAGAGAGAGAGGCAGAGACATTGGCAGAGGGAGAAGCAGGCTCCCTGCAGGGAGCCCGATGTGGGACTGGATCCAAGGACCCCCGGACCACGCCCTGAGCCAAAGGCAGACACTCAAATACTGAGCCACCCAGGCACCCCAAGCCATGGTTTTATAATGGAGCATTCATCTCTGTTTTATTGATGGGAAGGGACACTTTATGTATATATTAAGACTATTAACCCTTTCTCTGTTATAGGCTACCTCTTCTCATGGTATGGTCCATTAAGAATTTGTATACAGTAAAATAAATGTGGTTCCATATGCACCCACAGACATTTTCTCCATTCTTAAGGACAATCTCCTAGCTCTACCACCACCACCACCACCACCACCCCCCGATTATCAGTCTACCTCTGAAGGAAAAGCTACTATAATTACACATCTATAATGGGACTATAAACCCCTTTCTTTCTTCATGTGGGCATCTCTGGCTTAATGTGCTATCATCAAAAGTCTCTGATAAATAGCTTAAAACTCATCCAGTTGCAAATGTGAGCTTTCACTAAGTCCTTCTTTCTTTTCCCTGCCAAACTCCATAGGATTAAGTTTGAAACTAATTATAAAAGTAATGTGGAACATGAAGAAACAAGACTAAAAAGGCTCTAATTGAAGACTATGATCCAAGCTTGTTTTAATAGAAATGTCTCATCTCTGTCGGTGTTAGAAGGAAGGTCATTATCCACCAGCATCCCTATTTCCTGGGCCAAGTAAATACCAAAAAGGTAGTTCTTTCTGCATATGAAACACATGCACTTTGCTGTAAATGTTATAAAACTTAAAGAAGCTACATAATTTGTTTACCTTGTTGGCGGTCTCCCTATCTGGAGAGGACTTTTTAATTACCTTTGAAAACCTTTTTGTGGAGATCCCTGGGTGGCCCAGCGGTTTAGTGCCTGTCTTTGGCCCAGGGTGTGATCCTGGAGTCCCGGGATAGAGTCCCACGTCGGACTCCCAGCATGGAGCCTGCTTCTCCCTCCTCCTGTGTCTTTGCCCCACCCCTCTATGTCTATCATAAATAAATAAATAAATCTTTAAAAAAAAAGGAAAGAAAACCTTGTTGCATCAGAAAACAAATCATCTTTTATAAATCATAACCAGAAATTATGGGCCTACAAAAGGGAAAATACACTGAAATCTAAAGTAAGTTTTAAACATGATGACAGCATTAAAATGAAGTCCTTCCACTCTGTAACAAAGTACCTTTTCCCCCAAAGGGAAAAAAAAATGCTGTCAGGCAGCGCTATTCAAACAACTTAGTAGTGCAAAATTTGACAGGGGCTTTTCTATGAAATAAAAAGGAATGTGTTAAATCAGAAACCAGTTGTGAATGTCAAATCTCAAAATTCTCAAGGAAACCTTTACACTGATTTCCAGGTAACTGATGTGCATATTTAAATATAATTTAAAAATAAAAATAAAAACAGTGGCACCTGGGTGGCTCAGCGGTTCAGCATCTGCCTCCAGCTCAGGTCATGATCCTGGGGTCCTGGGATCGAGACCCACATCAGGCTTTTCCCAGGGAGCCCGCTTCTCCCTCTGCCTCTCTCTGTGTGTCTCTCCTGAATAAATAAATTCTTTTTTAAAAATAATAAAAATTTGAAAATTAAAAAAAAAATTTCAAGGTCAGAATAAAAACCGAAATAACAGAAGAGAGCCAGGTTCCTCTGTGCTTGTGTTGACTCATGGTGGGGGAATCAGAGCTGAAGCAAAATGTCCTACAGGTTAAGAAACCAGCAGCCTCTGCTGCTCCAAGCTCACGAGGGGCAGAGAACCTTCAGAGGACAGGAGACATGTTCAGGGACCCAAATCTGTGCTACATCCAAAGAACCCAGCCTCGCTGGTGGCCCCAGAAGGTGAAGGGGATTGTCCCGGCCAGATGTCACCAAAACAGTCTCCATTCTCCAGGTCACAGAGAAAAGACTGCAAAGTGGCCGCTACTCAAATTTTCTTCTTGACATTGTAGGGTTACTTGGGGCCCGGAAATAACTACATATCTGTGTGTGTCTGTGCATGTGTGTACAGAAATACGTGTCACACATGTACTCATACATTTGTATAGACGTAGATATATATATATGCGTGACTTTAATCCAACAGCCCCACAAACCTTCATGTCCAAACTGATACCTGAAAGGATAAACATGAGCTCAGACTAGGATCTTCTCATCCTTCCTTGTATTGACTTATTAATTTCTCCCAACCACGCTCGTTACCTACTGGGCCTCAGCGGATTGGTGACTTATTTCATCCTCCACCCAAGGCAAGAGTCAGTGGGCTTTCACTCTCAGAAACTTCCAAGACTCACTTTTTCTTTGCCTCTCTGAGTTTAACTACCTTCTGGAGCACAAGGAGGGGCTGTCTGGTCTTTCCAGCCTCCTTCAGATGGTCACAGAGGCCCAGTGCAGCAGACAATATCTTCTTCATTTAAAAAAGCAAAAAGAAGAGGGGTGCCTGGGTGGCTCACTTGGTTAAGCATCTGCCTCCAGCTCAGGTCAGGGAGTTTGCTTCTCCCTCTCCCTTTGTCCCTTCCCCCTCTGCTCATGTTTGTTCTCTCTCTCTCTTTCTCTCTCTCTCTCTCTCATGAAAATATAAAATGTTTTAAAAAATAAATAAAAATTTAAAAAAGAAGAGATGAGAGTGCCAGGGGGTGCTCAGTCAGTTAAGCATCTGACTCTTGGTTTCACCTCAGGTGCTCAGGTTCTGATCTCAGGGTTGTAGGATTGAGCCCTGCATCAGGCTCCACACTCAGCAGGGAGTCTGTTTGAGATTCTCTCCCTCTCTCTTTGCCCCTCCTCCCACTTGCACACTCTAACATAAATATTTTCTAATAATTAAAAATAAAACAAAAGAAAGAAGAGATATTCCAGTTGTGCACCCCATGCTAAGGACAGCTAAAATCTTGAAGCAGAAGGCCCAATAAATGAGTGAAGCTTTCCATAACCCTCAATAATTGAACATGTAAATTGGAACCACAGGCTTGCATTGCCCATTGGATTCATAGAATCATGGAGTCTGGGCCCTGAGTAGTACCAGAAAGCCCACTTGATCCAACAAAATGACCATTTTCTAGACAGCAAACCCTGTTGATAGTCTCTGTTCAGCAGTGCATTCCTCTGTGTATTGACACACATAGCACAAATATGGCAGGGTCTTCTTTGATTATTGGTAATTGGTTTAATATCAACCCAGCAGGGGCACATGGTGCCTCAGTCAGTTAAGCATCAGCTCAGATCATGATCTCGGGGCCCTGCAATCCAGCCCCGCATCAGGCTCTCTGCTCAGCAAGGAGTCTACTTCTCCCTCTTCCTCTGCCTCTCTCTCTGCCCCTGCTCCTGCTCGCTCGCTCTTGCTCTCTAATAAATGAAATTTTAAAAATAAAATAAAATAAACCATGCACCCTTACACTATACTTTGAGACAAAAGCAGAACTATGTGGTCAAGAATAAGGGGAGTAAGGATATAAAGGTAAATGGTAAAATGATGTATGGCTAGAATTAGAGCCAGATAGGGACACCTGGGTAGCTCAGTTGGTTATGCGTCTGACTCTTGATTTCAACTCAGTTCATAATTTCAAGGTCCTGGGATCAAGCCCTGAGTCAGGCATTGTGCTCAGCATGGAGTTTGCTAGTCCCTTTCCCTCTCTTCCTCCTCCCACCTGCACACACTCTCTCTTAATCAAATAAATAAATTGAAAAACAAAATCTTAAAAAAAAAAATAATCGAAGCCAGATGACATTTGGGAAGATAGATCTAAGAGCCAGTGCAGGATTTAGAAATGTTAATAATTAGAGCCACTCTGTTTTTCACTCTTCCCATAAGTTTCCTTTAGAGTCAAAACTGTGTCATTCACCAGGTTGAAAGAGTAAAGCATTGGCTTCATTTTTGTCAGCTGGAGGAACAGATTCTAATAAGAAATGTCTCTCTTGGGTCAATGTACTTATAATCTTCTGACTCAAGCTAGTCGTCCTGAGAAGTGGATAAATTCATTTGGTCTGTGAACACTGGCTCTGCAGGGACACAAGAAAGTGTTGAGCCGAAGCAGATTTGCTGGGAGACTAATGCATCTGAAGTTTCAAGGTCCTCGCTTGCATGGGCCTCACCCGTGGCCCTGGAAGGTGTGCCGGCAACGTCACATGATTCTTTATACATTTTTGTAAAATTGGCAAAAGCAAAATCTTTTAGTGGCATTGGTTGATTAGGACTGTGATTCCTCTCCACTACAGTGTCTTCTTCATGCAGATGCTGGAGTGGAAAGAAACAGCAGTTTTAATCAATCCACTGCAAGAGAGTAGTGTTGAAGTGGCTACAGTTATTTTGGGATCCAGCTAAGAGAGGAAGTTGAGTTGGAAACACATTTAAATTTAATGGGCTATAGTTATGCAGTTCACAGCCACTTCCACACGTAAATTATTGCTAGCTGGTGTGGGGTAAGAATAGCTTCTAGGAAGGATATTCCTACTGCCACTGTGCTGACTCCCCCAGCAACGGGGGAGCATGAAGATGCAGGACCAGAGGTCCTATTACTGCATAAACGGATCCTATAGCACACAGTGCTAGAAGTATGTGGATAATGCGAAGGAGAAATAAGGACTGCAAGAAGCTGAAAGTTAGAGGAAAATTTTTCCAATTATAATATCTATAATATCTATCAGATTCTCACGGTTAAAAGGAATTTTTGACACCTGGTCCAGAGGAATTCTTCTCCTACTAGGAATTTATTCAATAAGGCAATTCATGAAATTGGAACATCCCTTTTTCCCCCTTTTTTTTTTTGTTTGGGAAACACAATCTGTACTTTCCTGTACTGATAGAATAGAAATTATAATAACATATTAAGTAGCAAGTATGCTTTTAACGGTTCACATATAAAATTTTAGTTTTTCACACTTGACCACAATACTAAAAATGTATGTTATCAATGAACTGAAAAGCAAAAAAAAAAAAAAAAATTATCTTAATCCTCAGTAACAGAAAAGCTTTTAAGCAACACACTAGAAAAAAGACTGTTATCTTTCTATTCCCCATGTAGAAATAGCACAAAATTAATGTCACATGAAGAAAATATCAAAGGGTACATAGCCTCAAGACATTGAAAATAATAATGATAATATTTATTAACAGGCAATACATTTTTAAAATCTAAAGTATTTTTCTGATTTTTTTAAAAGATTTTATTTACTCATGAGAGACACACACAGAGAGGCAGAGACACAGGCAGAGGGAGAAGCAGGCTCCCTGCAGGGAGCCCGATGCGGGACTAGATCCCAGGACTCTGGGGTCACAACCTGAGCCAAAGGCAGATGTTCAACCACTGAGTCACTGAGCAGGTGTCCCTATTTTTCTGACTTTTATATGTTTATGTGACTTATAAGGTTTTTTATAATAGTACTTTGATGTCATTTCTTCTTATGTTCTATATAAAGCTTGACTTTTATACTTTAATTTGTATTTGCAAGTTTGAATTTCTCTTCTCAAACGATGCTCCCAAAATTATAAAGTCTTGAGGCTCATAAAACTCAGATCCTCCCCTACAAGATCCTTCCGAGAAGAATCAGGAATTCTGAAGAGCCACAAGGCCTGAAGAAGGAAGAGAGATCAAAAGGCCATCATGCATATCCCCTACAAGCTCAGCGGTGCTCCTTGGGATTGGGCTGGGCAATCTTTCAGTTCTGTGCAGAGTGAGGGAAGAAACCTATCAGGAGAGAAGAGGCTGGATAAACAGGTGGAACAGAACAAGGTGCAAAGAAGGGACCAGGTACAAAGCAAAATCTCTCTAAAACTCTAAAGGGCGATATAAACATTCAGGGAATCAAGTGCTCAGGAGAGGAGGCCGGTCGGCTGCTCGATCCACAGCTGAGATAATAGCAATTATCCCTCTGGCCTTTGGAAGAAGAGAGATGTGATGAGCCTGGTACTGAGGGGGGCTAGGTGGGGGAGGGAATTCTTAGCAGCTACAGTTTGGGGTACCTGTCCCATGTAAAACCCTTCTTCTCTAAGAAGCATCCCTTAAGAAATTCCCCTTTCTGGATGAAAGTCTTACACTCAGACACTCACAGGAAGGCACGTTGTCCTGCCCTCATACATGCCTCGTTTTTCCCCATCCAGAGCCTTTTTGGTTCAAACTCTTCACCTAGGACACAGTATTCCCCCAAGTATTAGTTTCCTACAGCTGTTGTAAGAAGTCATCAGAAACTCGGCGGCTTAAAACAACTACAATTTATTCCCTTACAGTTCTGAAGGCCAGAAATCCAAAACTGAGGTGTTGGCAGGGCACCCTCTGAAGGCTCCAGGAGGGGTCCTCCCTTGCCTCTTCTAGCCTTGGTGGCTCCAGGCCTTCCTTCACTCAGAGCTCCCAACACCAATTTCTATTCCATTTCACATGGCATTCTGCGCTCTCTGACAAGGACACCTGTCCTTGGATGGAAGGTCTACCTAGTCTCCTAGGACGACTGCATCTCATGATCCTTTACTTACTGCATCTGCAAAGGCCCATTTTTCCATGAGATTGTATTCACAGGTCCTGCAAATTCGGACGTATCTTTTGAGGAACCACCATTCAACCCACTACACACAGGCAGGGACTTCGCAGAGCAAGCAAACCTGAAACTTGACTCAGTTCCTGTTCATTCATCTAATTTCCATCTCTAAAACAGCATTGTCCAACAGAAATTTCTACCATGATGGAAACGTTCTGTATCTGTGCTGTCTGATATGGTAACCACATGTAGCCACTGAGAACTTCAAACATAGCTAATGAAGCAAAACAACCAAATTTTTTTAATTACATTTAGTTTTAATTAACTGAGATGTAAACAGCCACATCCTGGCTGTTCCTGGCTGCTACGTTGGACAGTCACCACTCTAAATGTGTTTTGCAGGCCTTGTTGTTTATTTTTTGAATTTAATCAAGTTGTGATAGATAAAAATTGTATATATTTTTTTAAGGTATACATGTGATTTGCTACATGTGTATATTGTGAAAAGCTTACCACAATCAAATTAATGAATACATCCATCACCTCACTTAGCTGCAAGTATGTGTGTGTGTGTGTGTGTGTGTGTGTGTGTGTGTGTGCGTGCACATGCGCGTATGGTAAGAACATTTAAGATCTACTTTTAGCAAATTTCAAGTACACAATACAGTATTATTAACTATCATCACCCTGATGTACATTAGATCTCTGGAGCTTCTTCATGTTTTAACTGAAAGTTTGTACCCTTTGACCAATATCTGCCTATACCCCATCCACTCTATCCCTTGCCCCAGAGAACCACAATTTTACTTTCTGGTTCTGTAAGTTCAACTTTATTGGATTTAACATTTAAGGGGGATCATACAGTATTTGTGTCTCTCTTTCTGGCTTAGTTCACTTTGTATAATGCCCTCAAATTTCATACATGTCATGAATGGCAGGATTTCCTTCTTTTTATGGCTGAATAATGTCCCAGTGTGTGTGTGTGTGTGTGTGTGTGTGTGTGTGTGTGTGTGTATCCATCCATCCATTAATGTACACATAGGTTGTTTCCATATTCTGGCAATTCTAAAATTTTGACAACACTTGCTTGCTCTCCTCTTCTAATTTTCTGTTCTTTGCCTTCATGAGCTTATGCTCATTCCTTTATTGTCTTTCTCATATGACTATAGGAAGTAGCAAAGATAAATATATTGTGTTCAGTTGGCCATACTTACTTAGATGGCTCTATCAATTGCCATGGAAACAGCTCATAGTTTCTCATTATGATAAAAACTATGGTGGGAGAAAGATGTTTCATTAGCAAATTTTCATGGCTTTTTCTGGGTCATTTTGGCTTAGGTTTCAATCTTAGGATAAGAGAAACAAAATAATCACATCTTGAGATTGCAAAAGCCAGCACCCTGTGCCCCATATTCATGACTCTTTTGGAAACCTATGCTATCTTAAAAGAATATGGAAGTCATTAGACAGGTACAATGTGAGGTAGTACTATTAGCCTATTACACCATGTGAATCAAGCATTAGCACAAGGTCAAATCTGACTCAGACAATGTAGATTTCACAAAGATTTTATGGATTTCAAATTACAACTATTTTTCCAAGTTTCTTCCCAATTTAAATTCCTTTAAATTCTTCCCCCTTTTGCCACCATGGAAGAAAGTCATACAAAGGAAAGATTTCTCTTGCCATTGTGGGAGCTTTATCCCTAGTTTGCTAAAATAGGCCATGAACGGTCTCCTATAGGTTAAATCAAACTTCAACATCTTAAATTACCACATCTTAAATTACCAATCCTCTATATGTCCAGTAGGAAACTGTTCCTCTTGTTCACAGTGAATGATAAGCAAACGGATCTCCAAACCTTAACATATGGGAAAGATGGAATCAGAGACAAAGCATACAAAAAAGGAAATAAGTAGCTTGCTTGCAGGTAAATTGCAGAGAGACCACCAGCCTCAGGAGAACTGACTCAGCAAACATATATATATTAACTTTTTTAACTGTCAGGGTTACTAAATTTATAGCTACTCTGTTCCTGAAGAAAAAGCAGTTTTCTCAGAGCTAACTTCTTCACATATAATGTATCATCAGACATCAGTTTTGCTCAAGTCAGAGTTGTTTTGTTAGGGAATCAGTAACTTTCAGGAAATGCTCATGATTTCATTTGTCTTGGAGACTCAAAGTAGGTAGATCCAACTTGTTATTTTGGTTTATCTCTGAGAGCAATATGGGTTTTCTTCTATCCTGACTGTGGACCATGATGGGCACCCTTATTCATGATGGTGGCAAGGCCATGTCAATTTTAGTTCCAAGACAGATAACCTAACTCACTAGCTGCTAATAAATCAGACTAAAGAAGCCATTATGCTGATTACTAAAGCCAGTAAGTCATTAAGTGTCAGTTAGTGTGGTTTGGAGCAGGTTTTCCCATGGTCCAGACTTTTGTAAAGTACAGACCTCTGGATTATCATTAAAATCATATCCCAACAAATTAGTTTGTGAGGAAAACATTAATGGTGATCAAATAGACACAAAATGGACTATAATAGAGGTTGGCAAACTATGACCCATAGGCCAAATTCAGCCCACCACATGGGCCAACAAATAGTTTCACTGAGGCATAGCTAAGCCCATTCACTTACATATTTTCTATGGCTTCTTTTGCACCACAATGGTAGAGTTGCGTAGTTGTGACCGAAAACACACAGCCCACAAAACCAAAAAATTAAATTACCTGACCCGTTACTGAAAATATATTCCAAGACTTTATCTATAATTCTGGTTTCAAATGAAGTTCAGATTCATCATTAATTTAGTATAGACCATGAATATCCAAATGTCCAGCCTTATAATATTAGCTCATGGGCATTAAACCCACACAAGTGTTAAATATGTATTAAAGCTCCTTTGTACTAAGTCATTTCTATCTATACACAGTTCTGTATTTTCCTCTGGAAAACAGCTAAAGTGCACCATCAAACTCTGCCTATGGAAATAAAGGCCATAGAAAACATCATGTGCTAGCCTGGTGAAGTAGTCAAGTTTTATTTCCCGAAGTCTGTCTCCTCATCAAGAAAATGAGGACTATCTTTACCTTGTAGAATAAAAGATTTATTGAGATTAAATTCGAACAGATAGGTAAGATATTTAGCCCAGTTCCTGACATTGAATACATGTTAGCTATTAGTGATGATACCATCATTTCAACAGTTAATTAAAAATAGACATTTGATTAGGTAGCAAATATGGATGGCTAGTAGAAAAAAAGAATTTTAAAAATCATGTGTCTTTGTATCAACAATGATATCTGACAATTCTTTTTTAAAAAGGTGAACATTCTGTTATATTGTATGTTAGCAATTTGAATTTAAATTTAAAAAAATTTTTTTAATTTAAGTTGAACATGGAGAAGTGCCTGGGTGGCTCAGTCAGTTAAGATCTGAATCTTGATTTTGGCTCAGCTCATCATGAGCAAACCATTGGCTACAGAGGTAAACCATGAAGTTTTAGATATGCTGTGTAAAAATAGATAACATTATGGAATCTTATGAAAACTTACCACCCAGTGGGACCTTCACTGGACAGCCAATTACAAAGCTAATTATCTGATAGTAAGTGTTAAAAATCCTGAAAAGGAAGAGCACAAAGGGTACACCTAATGGGAGTCTGACCAGACCTAGGAGATCATGTGAGGCTTTTCTGTGGAAGTGATATTCAAGGTGGGACCTGATGGATGAGTATCTGGTAAAAAAAAAAAAAAAAGAGGAGAAATTATACACCAGTCCTAGAGAGAAGAGAGTTGTGCAACAAACAGAAAGCCAGCACAGTAGGACTGCAGAGAGCCAGGGAACAGGTGTAGGGGGCAAGATCAAACTTCATATGCAGCACAAGCATTTGATTGTTTAAACAGTATCACTCCAGCTTCAGTGTGTATCAGATGGCAAAAAACATGGGACCTACGAGACAGGAGCCTGTTACCAAAGACGATGGAAGCTCAGACTAGGGTGTAGAAGGGAAGTAGCAGATCCAACTTCCTGAGTGACTACAGCCACCCACATCACATAATTCTAACTTTCCATTCACAAAATTATAGAAAGTTACAAGTCAAAGAGAACTTCAAAATCACATGGTCTAAACTCCCCTCTTTGTAAATCAGGAAACTGAGGGCCAAGGAGCAAGGGGCTTGTCCACATTGAGTGGACCTTGGGACGCCCAAAGCTAGACCTCATGTCTTATTTTTCCAACTGCTTTCTCAGTGTTTTAGCAGGTGCCAAATCCTCCCTCATGCATCACATCAGTTTACCCTCTGGACAACTTTAAGAAGTAGAGGCGACAGATATTATGATTCCATTTTATTCAGAAAGAAAGGGAAGCCAAGATGAAATGAAATTCCCATTGCTAATAGTGCCAGAGGCACCACTAGAACTCAGGTTTGGGGCCTCTCAACAACTCAATTAACTTAACATTCACTGAGCACCTGCTATTTGCAAGCTCTACTATGCTGCTGTGGAGTCAAGTCAATTAATAAAAGAGTTTATAACCCACCAAAGATCCAAAGATCAGCCTCTGACAAGATATGAGAAACTTCACTTCACTCCCATCACTTCTAGAGCCCAGACCATGAGACAGAATTGTCCCTCCTGTTCTTACAGGAGTACAGGCAGACTGGGGGCTACTGTCTGGGTGGCAGGCCTGTAGCTCAGGCAGGTCTTTAGAACAGCTCGCCTTCTTTGGTGGCAGGCAACAGAAACTGGCTGCCCAGAATAAATGAATTTGTTTATTAGAAGGTGATCCAAAAAACTGAAGAAAAGACTTAGACACAGTCAGAACCCAAGTGGTCCAGGGGCTGAGGAGGAGGAGGTCAGGAATGATCTTCGACAAGACCTGCATGCCACTGGGATACATGGATTCCAACCACATTTGGTTCTTTGTTCCTCTATTTAAGGTTCTTTCTTCAAGGGAGGAAGATGCAGTAGGTTTAAGTTCGATCAAATCCCACCTCTTGGCTAGAGAATGTCAGTGCACCTGACTGTAGTTCCACCAGACTACTTCCAGGGGCAACAAGATAATGGACCTACTATGATGCTCTTAGGAAGGGAAAGATTTTAGGCAACAGAAGAGGAAAAAAACCCACAAGACTCAGCTATGCCATAGGTCTTGGAGCAACAGAATACCAATTGCATCCTCTAAAATAGAAACCTGGGCATCAGTCTCCAGCACTCTGAGTCTATAATGGTTCCATGTGAACCATGATGGGGCTTCCACCCCAGCATTCCAATGGAACGGCTTTATGAGTGCTGCCCATGTGTCATCTACCACAGGAGCCAATTGAGTCTAGAAAGCATATATTCAACCACACTGACTTTCAGATCACCTTCTTCAGGATCAGCAACAATAGTTGTCACATGCTTCTGTCATTTGTGGTTTATCACTGCTGCTGATGGCTGGAGGGAGAAGAAAGGGGAAAGAAGAAAGAAGAAAGAAGAAGGAGGAGGAGGAGGAGGAGGAGGAAGAGGAGGAGGAGGAGAAGGAGAAAGAAGAAAGAAGAAAGAAGAATGAATGCAACTGTGTTTAGAAAATCTCCGTGGGATGAAGAGGGACACTATCTCATACTCAAAGGATCTATCCAACAAGAGGACTTAACAATCCTCAATATATATGCCCCGAATGTGGGAGCTGCCAAATATTTAGACCAATTAATAACCAAACTGAAGAAATACTTTGATAATAATACACTTATACTTGGTGACTTCAATCAAGCTCTCTCTATACTAGATAGGTCTTCTAAGCACAACATATCCAAAGAAACGAGAGCTTTAAATGATACACTGGACCAGATGGATTTCACAGATATCTACAGAACTTTACATCCAAACTCAACTGAATACACATTCTTCTCAAGTGCACATGGAACTTTCTCCAGAATAGACCACATACTGGGTCACAAATCGGGTCTGAACCGATACCAAAAGATCGGGATAGTCCCCTGTATATTCTCAGACCATAATGCCTTGAAATTAGAACTT
Source organism: Vulpes lagopus (assembly GCF_018345385.1). Classification (NCBI taxonomy): domain Eukaryota; kingdom Metazoa; phylum Chordata; class Mammalia; order Carnivora; family Canidae; genus Vulpes; species Vulpes lagopus. Next base: position 98,476,270 of record NC_054831.1, on the reverse strand, counting down.
AATCACAACAAGAAGTTTGGAAGGACCACAAACACGTGGAGGTTAAGGACCATCCTGCTAAAAGATGAAAAGGTCAACCAGGAAATTAAGGAAGAATTAAAAAGATTCATGGAAACTAATGAGAATGAAGATACAACCGTTCAAAATCTTTGGGATGCAGCAAAAGCAGTCCTGGGGGGAAATACATCGCAATACAAGCATCCATTCACAAACTGGAAAGAACTCAAATTCAAAAGCTCACCTTACACATAAAGGAGCTAGAGAAAAAGCAACAAATAGACCCCACCCCCAGCAGAAGAAGACAGTTAATTAAAATTCGAGCAGAACTAAATGATATCGAGACCAAAAGAACTGTGGAACAGATCAACAGAACCAGGAGTTGGTTCTTTGAAAGAATTAATAAGATAGATAAACCATTAGCCAACCTTATTAAAAAGAAGAGAGAGAAGACTCAAATTAATAAAATCATGAGTGAGAAAGGAGAGATCACTACCAACACCAAGGAAATACAAACGATTTTAAAAACATATTATGAACAGCTGTACGCCAATAAATTAGGAAATCTAGAAGGAATGGACGCTTTCCTGGAAAGCCACAAACTACCAAAACTGGAGCAGGAAGAAATAGAAAACCTGAACAGGCCAATAACCAGGGAGTAAATTGAAGCAGTCATCAAAAACCTTCCAAGACACAAGAGTCCAGGGCCAGATGGCTTCCCAGGGGAATTCTATCAAACGTTTAAAGAAGAAATCATACCTATTCTACTAAAGCTGTTTGGAAAGATAGAAAGAGATGGAGTACTTCCAAATTCGTTCTATGAGGCCAGCATCACCTTAATTCCAAAAGCAGACAAAGACCCCACCAAAAAGGAGAATTACAGACCAATATCCCTGATGAACATGGATGCAAAAATTCTCAACAAGATACTAGCCAATAGGATCCAACAACACATTAAGAAAATTATTCACCAGGACCAAGTAGGATTTATCCCCGGGACACAAGGCTGGTTCAACACTCATAAAACAATCAATGTGATATATCATATCAGCAAGAGAAAAACCAAGAACCATATGATCCTCTCATTAGATGCAGAGAAAGCATTTGACAAAATACAGCATCCATTCCTGATCAAAACCCTTCAGAGTGTTGGGATAGAGGGAACTTTCCTCGATATCTTAAAAGCCATTTATGAAAAGCCCACAGCAAATATCATTCTCAATGGGGAAGCACTGGGAGCCTTTCCCCTAAGATCAGGAACAAGACTGCGATGTCCACTCTCACCACTGCTGTTCAATATAGTTCTGGAAGTCCCTGCCTCAGCAATCAGACAACAAAAAGACATTAAAGGCATTCAAATTGGCAAAGAAGAAGTCAAACTCTCCCTCTTCGCCGATGACATGATACTCTACATAGAAAACCCAAAAGCCTCCACCCCAAGATTGCTAGAACTCATACAGCAATTTGGTAGCATGGCAGGATACAAAATCAATGCCCAGAAATCAATGGCATTTCTATACACTAACAATGAGACTGAAGAAAGAGAAATTAAGGAGTCAATCCCATTTACAATTGCACCCAGAAGCATAAGATACCTAGGAATAAACCTAACCAAAGAGGTAAAAGATCTATACCCTAAAAACTATAGAACACTTCTGAAAGAAATTGAGGAAGACACAAAGAGATGGAAAAATATTCCATGCTCATGGATTGGCAGAATTAATATTGTGAAAATGTCAATGTTACCCAGGGCAATTTACACGTTTAATGCAATCCCTATCAAAATACCATGGACTTTCTTCAGAGAGTTAGAACAAATTATTTTAAGATTTGTGTGGAATCAGAAAAGACCCCGAATAGCCAGGGGAATTTTAAAAAAGAAAACCATAGCTGGGGGCATCACAATGCCAGATTTCAGGTTGTACTACAAAGCTGTGGTCATCAAGACAGTGTGGTACTGGCACAAAAACAGACACATAGATCAATGGAACAGAATAGAGAACCCAGAAGTGGACCCTGAAATGTATGGTCATCTAATATTCGATAAAGGAGGAAAGACTATCCATTGGAAGAAAGACAGTCTCTTCAATAAATGGTGCTGGGAAAATTGGACATCCACATGCAGAAGAATGAAACTAGTCCACTCTCTTTCACCATACACAAAGATAAACTCAAAATGGATGAGAGATCTAAATGTGAGACAAGATTCCATCAAAATCCTAGAGGAGAACACAGGCAACACCCTTTTTGAACTCTGCCACAGTAACTTCTTGCAAGATACATCCACAAAGGCAAAAGAAACAAAAGCAAAAATGAACTATTGGGACTTCATCAAGATAAGAAGCTTTTGCACAGCAAAGGATACAGTCAACAAAACTAAAAGACAACCTACAGAATGGGAGAAGATATTTGCAAATGACATATCAGATAAAGGGCTAGTTTCCAAGATCTATAAAGAACTTATTAAACTCAACACCAAAGAAACAAACAATCCAATCATGAAATGGGCAAAAGACATGAACAGAAATCTCACAGAGGAAGACATGGACATGGCCAACACGCACATGAGAAAATGCTCTGCATCACTTGCCATCAGGGAAATACAAATCAAAACCACAATGAGATCCCACCTCACACCAGTGAGAATGGGGAAAATTAACAAGGCAGGAAACCACAAATGTTGGAGAGGATGCGGAGAAAAGGGAACCCTCTTACACTGTTGGTGGGAATGTGAACTGGTGCAGCCACTCTGGAAAACTGTGTGGAGGTTCCTCAAAGAGTTAAAAATAGACCTGCCCTACGACCCAGCAATTGAACTGTTGGGGATTTACCCCAAAGATTCAGATGCAATGAAACGCTGGGACACTTGCACCCCGATGTTTCTATCAGCAATGGCCACAATAGCCAAACCTGGAAGGAGCCTCGGTATCCATCGAAAGATGAATGGATAAAGATGTGGTCTATGTATACAATGGAATATTACTCAGCAATTAGAAACGACAAATACCCACCATTTGCTTCAACGTGGATGGAACTGGAGGGTATTATGCTGAGTGAAGTAAGTCAATCGGAGAAGGACAAACAGTGTATGTTCTCATTCATTTGGGGAATATAAATAATAGTGAAAGGGAATATAAAGGAAGGGAAAAGAAATGTTGGGAAATATCAGGAAGGGAGACAGAACATAAAGACTCCTAACTCTGGGAAACGAACTAGGGGTGGTGGAAGGGGAGGAGGGCGGGTGTTGGAGGGGAATGGGTGACGGGCACTGAGGTGGACACTTGACGGGATGAGCACTGGGTGTTTTTCTGTATGTTGGTAAATTGAATACCAATAAAAATTAATTTAAAAAAAAAAAGAAAGTCTCCGTGGCCAGCACAAAACTAGGTAGTTTATATCTCTAGCTTTTCTTTTAATCACACTGCCCTATGGCATGCAAAATATATATGTGGCAACTTTAGTCTGTCTCATGGTTGTCCTTGGCCAGTATGTTCTCCTTTATATTTCTAGAAGCCTCTAGGGATTACCTACTAAGTCAAGGAGGGCTGACCTGAGGGATTTTATTTGCAGTGGAGGGGGTAGAGAGAAACATTAATCTCATCCAGCGTGAAGTGAGGACCAGCCGAAGATAAAACAGAGCCAAGTAAAGAATAAGTATTTGTCAAAGCACTGAGAGAACAGAAAACATAGGGCAAAGATTAATCATAGAATACTGTGCCTTTTTTTTCAAAAAACTAAGTTTGGAATGATTTCAGGAGTCTAGTATATTACTGTGCACGACAGTAGGTACCTGGTGACAGAGATAGGAAGGCACAGAGGTGTTCATCAGTATCATTAGGCATTAGACTACATAAAAAATGTACATTGTTCACAAACAAGGGTAAAAGAAAACGAGCACAGGTATATTGTATATTGAACTCTTTTTAGATAACAAAAATAAATAGGCCCCATTAATGTCCTTTTTTTCCCCCCAGTTATATCCTATTTTGGAAGTATAGTGTAAGGATAGTTGAAGAGTGAGGAGGCAAGAGAAAACATCTCATCTACCAAAGAGTCACTGTGAGGCCAAATGTCCAACATCATGAGAAAGCAGAAGCATCGTCAAGAACCTGAACCAAAATCTGTCATGATTCAGGTAGAGCAGCAACTCTGGGAGCCCAGAGCATCTCCTCACCCCACCAGAAACGACAGTCCATAGCTTCTAGCTGCTTTATCTATTGTATCTCAAATTTGTATGTTTTAAGACCACAGGTTTGATCCGGTCAAATACAGAATACCATCATGTCCCCAGTCACTCAATGGAAGTTCTTGTAAATTCATCTGATATAAAGTGGCCTTTCAATTAATGATTTCAACAAATATTCACTCAATACCTACCATGTGTCTGTTACCTGCCCAGGCACTGGGGATATGACCAGAATACTGAATAGGATAAACAAGATCCCTGCCTTCACAAGCTTAAGGCAGGCAAGAGAGGGAAGCAAACATGAAAAATGATAAACAAATACAAACACAATAAACAAGTATAAAAGTCTGAGAAGGATATAGTGCTCTAAAGCAATTATAAGGTGCCTGGTCCAGACTTGGTGGGTCACAAAATAGCTCCTGGAGGAAGTGACATTTCTAATGGCCCAATGTCCATTCGTGTTTAGGAGGTGATCCTAATGCAGGAAGAACAAAATAGAAAGGGTCTGCACACAATAATCTACCTGGCATTGATGACAAAAAAAGTACATGAGGTAAGTTTGGTGGAACCAGAGGATGAAGCATGACTGGGTAGTCAAGAGAACTAAGGCTGCAGCCAACAGAGTTATCAATAAACACAAAAAGAGCCATTCAAGGGTTTGAGGCAGAAGAATGATGTGATTACACTTACATTCAAGGAAGATCACTCTGGTGTTGAGAAGATTCAAGCAGATTAAATGGAAGCAGGGATGCCAGGTAGGGAATTCCAAAGACTGGAAGTGGGAGGACAAGACATGAGGTAGGTGCAAATATACAGAGGAGGAGGTACCTAGCTGTGCAAGATCGCTGGGAGGTGCTATCAGTGACTCTTGGCAACTGATTAATTGTCACGGTGAGAGAGAGAAAGAAGTCAAACATGACACTAGGGCATCTGGCTATAGGTTACTGAGTGAATGGCTATGACATTTAAAAAGATTGAACAGGGCAGCCCCGGTGGCTCAGCGGTTTAGCACCATCTTCAGCCCAGGGCCTGATCCTGGAGACCAGGGATCGAGTCCCACATCGGGCTCCCTGCATGGGGCCTGCTTCTCCCTCTGCCTGTGTCTCTGCCCCTCTGTGTGTGTGTGTGTGTGTGTGTGTGTGTGTGTCCATGAATAAATAAATACAATAATAAATAAATAAATAAATAAATAAATAAATAAATAAATAAATAAATAAATATTGAACTTTAAGAAAAAAGAGCAGGTTTGAGGAGAAAGAGGATGAGTTTATGTTTGAACATGGTGACCTGAAGATACCGGTGGGACACCAACACGGAGATACCCACTAGGCACCTAACGTGTAGACACGACGATAGAGAGTTCTCCTCAGGACAATAATCTAACCCAGAGAGACAATTCTGAGAGTCATCAATGTGTAGAAGGTAGTAGGCACTAGGGGCCTGAATTAGCTCTCCCAGCATGGGTCTGCTGTGACCAAATGGCAAAGTCACTCAACACAAGGCAAACCCACTTTCTACAGGAACACTTAGCCTGGGACCACTCTTCTGAGAAAGGACTGTGAGCAGACGGTGCTTCCTGGCCCATCGATCACAGTGTGGGGAGGAGCTGACTCTTCCAGTTAGAAGAATGTGGTTCCAAGCTCCCTACTGTAGTGTGTTCAGATGCTGTAACAAAATACCACAGACTGGGTAGCTACACACACAAAAAAAAAAATGCATTGCTCACAGTTCTAGAGGCTGAAAGTGTGAGATCCAGGTGCCAGAATGGCCAGGTGAAGGCCTTCCTCCAAATCACAGACTTCGTTTATCTTCACAAGGGGGAAGAGGCTGGAAATCTCTCTTGGGATTCTTTCATAAAGGCACTAATCCTACTCATGAGGACTCTCCTCCAGAACTTAGTCATCTCCCAAAGGCCCCACCTCCTATTACCATCAACTTTGGGGGTGAGGACTTCAACATATGGAGGGGGTCACAAATATTCAGACCATAGCACTTTCTGACACAGAAGAGTCACTCACTGATGTAGCTTATCAGACACATCAGGTACAAATCTTCTCCCACTCAGTAGGTTGTCCTTGGAGATTCCCAAAAAAAGTCAAAATAGAAATATCATGATTCAATATTATCATATAAGTACTTACCCAAAGAAAATGAAAACACTAATTCGAAAAGATATATGCACCCATGTTTACTGCTGCATTACTTACAGTAGCCAAGACACGGAAGCAACCAAAATGTCCATCCACAGACGAATGGATAAGGAAGATGTGAGACACACACACACATACACACACACACACACACACACACACACACACACAGGAATACTACAGAGTCATAAAAAAGGAGGAGACAACATGGATGGACCTGGAGGGTGTTAGCTAAGTGAAATAAGTCAGATTGAGAGAGACAAATACCCTGCTATTTCATTCATATGTGGAATCTAAACAGACAAAAAAAAACCCAAACAAATAAGTAAACAAGAAGCACAGACATAAATACAGAGAATTAATGGTTGCTAATGGCAAGGGGAGTGTGGGTTGGGCAAAATGGGTGAAGAGGAGTGGGAGTGACAGGCTTCCAGTATGCAATGAATAAGTCACAGAAATAAAAGGCACAGCACAGGGAATATGGGTCAGAAATGCTGTAATTGGGATCCCTGGGTGGTGCAGCAGTTTAGCGCCTGCCTTTGGCCCAGGGTGCGATCCTGGAGACCCGGGATCAAATCCCACGTCGGGCTCCCGGTGCATGGAGCCTGCTTCTCTCTCTGCCTGTGTCTCTGCCTCTCTCTCTCTCTCTGTGACTATCATAAATAAATAAAAATTTAAAAAAAAGAAAGAAATGCTGTAATTGTGATGTATCGGAGCAGACGGTATACACTTGTGGTAAATATAGTGTAATGCATAGACTTGTCCAATCACTGCCGTACACCTAAAACTAATGTAACATTGCATGTCAACCATGTTCAAAAAATAAAAATAAAGGAAGGGAAGGAAGAGAAAAGGAAAAGGAAAAGGAAAAGGAAAAGGAAAAGGAAAAGGAAAAGGAAAAGGAAAAGGAGCAGACGGTATACACTTGTGGTAAATATAGTGTAATGCATAGACTTGTCCAATCACTGCCGTACACCTAAAACTAATGTAACATTGCATGTCAACTATGTTCAAAAAATAAAAATAAAGGAAGGAAAGGAAGAGAAAAGGAAAAGGAAAAGGAAAAGGAAAAGGAAAAGGAAAAGGAAGCTACTAGGTAGCTCTTCTTAGAGCTCAGACCATGGAAGCCCAGCTGAATGAAGTGTGGTATGGAAGCCCAGAGCACTCAGAATGCCAGCACCCCCTGCTTCCTCTCTACTTCCTCTCTCTTCTTCCTCTTCCACTGTGGATGTGTGTGAGAGAAGAAAGGTCAGAATGGAAGAAATATGGGAGAGAATGAAAAGACCTGGGAGGAAAGTGACTCCAGTGTCCTCAGAAAGGATTTCCTGCTGTGCAATCCCCAGTACCACCTGACAGGTATCGGGAAGTCCTGGGCTGTAAACTCACCCCAGCATCCACCCACAGCATGCTGCCCAGGTCACACCCATCTAGGAGAAAGACAACATACTCCTAGCACAACTTCCTTTCATTAGAAAACGTGGAGTTTCTAGTGGCTAGGAGTACCCTGGTTCAGCGTTGATGTCTAATGTTATATATGAACGATTATTTTGTGTTGTTGAAAAATATTTCTTAAGTCCACATTTCTATCAAAAGTGAGAAGAAGATTTTAACTTGCAAAGCCCTGGTGTTCTCTTTCATTTATAGGAGTTATTTTACTTTACACTCATGACTCTCCATTATACTTGCTTATGTCTACTGGCCCCTCTTTTATTAGTGGTTTATGGCCTATGGACTAAGAACGCTTTCAACTCAAGAATCTCTGATACTATAAAGACAACTTCCAATGAGCTTAGACAATTTAATTTGTTCAAAGGGCACACATCACAAACTTGTGATCCTTATTTTTAACAATGGCAAGCACAGAGGCTGACAAGATCACCGATACAGAGTTATAATTAATCTAATAGTATTACATAGCGAGTTCCAAAACACATTCTGAAGTCAACCCACAAGAGACAGATTTCAGTAAGATCATTGGTAAATGTTCATCACACATACACACACACACACACACACTCCACTCCCCGCAATGGTGTAATTACTCTGGTTAATTTGCCCAGGACATGGAACCAGAAATGAAACAATGGAAAATTCTTAGCATCTGCTTCATGCTTTCAACATCATAACTATAAAATAAATAATCAAAAGATAGAAAGAAAAAATCCGGTCACCAGCTGAAAGTAAACAATGAGAAATAATAAAAAATCATCTCAGAGAATCCAAACCACAAAGCAAGAAATCTGTATCAACAAATCTTTGGCAGTTTACGGGGTCTACTTATCGGTCCTGAGAAATGACAGGTATTTGCATAAGGAAAAGAAAAACCAACAGTAGCCTCAGATCCTTTGTCTTTTGAGTATCATTTGACACTTACAACAGCTAGCTTCTGAGGATTTCAAAACAATATGCAAACAATTATGAGCTCACTAGGACGAGGCTGTCAAAGGGAAAGGGGCTTTGAGAAAAGAAAGCGTGGGCAAGGTGACCCAGCAAGCCCATGGCTCTGAAACCTGAGTTTTTATCCTCCTGTTTGAACTTTCTCACTTAAGGAAAATAAGTGTCGTATTTCCATATTCCTTTCAAATATATATCCTCAAGAATTTTAAACATGAAATGAAAAGCCTCTTGCCTCCACCTACAAAAATCCAAGAACACACAAATAAACCATAATAATACAAGGACTGTGGCCTAACCATGGCTGTGCCCAAAGCTCCCAGCACAATGCTTGGCACATAATAGATACTGAGTAATGTGTTTTAAACTAATTAATCTAATTCAATATCCACCAATAAAGCCATTCCTCTCACATTCAAATAGATAATCAAATTGACCCAAATCTATAAATCACACACTTGCTTATCTCAGATGGGAAGTTTTTAGGTTTCCTTCACTAAGAGCATGGAGAGCTCTTCCCCCACCTAAAATTACTATATCAAAACAGAATATCTTCCTACTGGAGTTCACGGTTCTCCATTAACACTAGAGAATGTGCGTCCTGCACCTAAGAACTACTGTTTATATCGACAACTGAAAAGAACTAGGTCACCGACACTGGCCCCAAAAGCATTTGGTACTTAAAATATGCAGCGAAAAGCCAGAGATTTGATCCCCAAATTTATTTAGATACCAGAAATTACCTTTTTTAATAAATAATTCAAGCATCGCCAGAATGCTTTCAGAAAAGGAGGCCAAATAAAGAGGAAATAACAGAAAGCAAATGAATATTACATAAATCAAATCAAAAGAGCACTTCTGCTCTAAGCCAAAGGGACTACAGAATTGCTTTCTGGTTAAACTAAATTTCAATCTTTGATTTTGTTCATAGGAATTGGTTTTTGTTGTTGTTGCCTTTTTGTGTGTGTTTGTTTAGTCCTGGTTCTCACCTCCAGGAGGCAGAGAAACCCTCAAAACAACTGATGTTTCCCTAGAAAAAAATGGGAATTGGGGTTGCCCTTTGCCCAACTAGAGAAAAGGCAACTTTTCCAGCCCAACTGGCATTACCAGTCAAGGAATTCATTTCCTGCCCCCTTATCTTCATCCCATGCCCAACTCTGCAGGACCTAGTAGAAAACAACAGGTGATTTTATCATATTATGTTGATGACTTCGCTTTCTCAATATCAAGTTTGTATCAGCTCATAGATAGCTGCACCCCAGGAACCACATGCAGACATAGGTCCCATTTTCCTCCCAGGTACTTCATTACTTCGTTCAGCCAAATGTTCATTCATTTGAAGTCATGGAATGTGTACTACATGCCTGGTACTCTCCTAGGTGTTGCTGGCGCACCAAAGTAGATAAGTCCTTGCCTTCAAGAGGAGCTGATATCTCGATGCAAGTTGTCCTTGGCTGTTTTCGTGCCCTCCCTGTGTGGTAAAGGTGAAGAAAGCAATGTAAGCAGCAGGCTGCCTCGATTGCTACAAACCCGGGGCCGAGTTTCCTAGAGCACCAAGAGGAAGCTGCTCCATGCTTTGCAATCCCTGTCCTTTCCCGACTGAAACAGGGAGCTAATGCAGAGAGGCGGCTACATGATGTCCTGGTTGTGGGACAGGACAAAAAACAGGGCAGCACTAGTGGCAGCTCCCCCGAGCCTGCAGGACAGAAGCTGACCCCTAAATACACCTCCTTCATGACCCTCTGCCTATGCTACAAACCCCACCAACCCTTCTCCCCAGATCTCTATGATGGACCTAGCTAGACTATATGCAGCACCACTTCCGATTACCTTTAATGGCATTTTAATGTAATTTTTCCCTCAATATAAATCCATTAGGATAAAGTAGGAGGAGCATTTCTGGCCCCAAAGAAGTAAGATATATGCAGCTAAACCCTCTGCTCTGCGTGGAGTAAGCTACCCTCATTCATCCCATTACTGTGGTTAGAAGAATGTAAACCATTACACCTGGCTTCTCTCCTTGCTTATTTTTCCTGAATCTAACTAAGATCATGGTGTCTAGACCAGCATCCCGAAATCCACTACTTCACAATTTCTATTTGTCCTGGTTAGCTGTGATATCTCCCTCCCTTCTTCCAATGTAACTGGTTTTCTTTCTCATCAATACTCTCTACTTAAAAGTATTTGAATCTCAGAATGTGTATTCCCTATTTAACATGTAAGGTGCATATTTTTTAAAAGATTTTACTTATTTATTTGACACAGAGAGAGACAGCATGAGATCGAGCACAAGCAGGGGGAACTGCAGAGACAGAGGTAGCAGATTCCCCACTGACCAGGAAGCGGGAGTGGAGCTTGATCGCAGGACCCTGTGATCATGACCTGAGCCAAAGGCAGATATCCAATCAACTGAGCCACCCAGGAGCCCCAAGGTGCACATTTTTCCAAAATTTTTGCACATATGATTTTCTAGATATAGTAAATGCCTAAGTAGGCAAGCCAAGATGGTAACAGGGATACAAGAAACCTTGAAAGTTGCTTTGGTCAGATTTAGTGAGCACTGTGCAGTCTTTACTCCAATACAGTAAGGGTCGATGTATTTTACTAAATCTATTCTTCTTGAACTGGTGTTAGCATACACTAAACAGGGCTGGGGGTTTGGAGATAAAGTGACCCAAGCACCATACATATATTTATCTCTCTCTCTCATATGCATGCACACACACACACACACACACACACACACACACCATATATGTAGCTATATACATACAGTTTAACACCATAGAAAAGTATGCATGTGGAATTTAAATGTCCTGAACTAATCTACAAAGCAAAAGTGACACTATCTGCTTAGCTTATGAGGTACACTGGCCTAGTAGACAACAGCCTTCCACAAGTGAATGCTATGCATTATTCATGTACCAATATGGAAACCATAGGGATTGTTGGCCCATTTATAACTGGTACTGATGACACCCTGAGTGCAAACAATGCCACACTGCTTTATTTTTTAAATAAAATTAAAATCCAATTCAAGTTTCAATGGGCCAAGGTTGATAATAAGAAACAGATCAATCAGAAGCCAATAATACCTGAAAAAATGATCAAAAATAAGCAAGCAGGCAAGCAAACAAACAAATAACACTGCAGCTTACATAGCCCAGAGAGCTGAGAAGGCCCCACGTTTGCCTGGTTCATTCAAAGGCTGTCAGTGTCTAGCATCCATGGTTGCCCGTGTGCCATCCCAATCCTGGTTCTGCCTCCACTGGGAGGAGAGTGGCTGCACCCTGGTGGAACTGAATCCCCTCAGCTTCTCAACTTCCACACCAATCTTGTATCAGTCTCAGGGAAATGAAATGCATGCCTCTGGAAAACAGACCAGCATTCTCCAACCTTCCAACATAAATTTACTATCTTACTAATCTTCCACAGTTTAACCAGATCATAATGGTGATATGCCACCTGTGAAATACAAAGGTTCTCTCAGAGTTCCGAAGAGAAGAAAAATAATAACAGAAATAATATTTCAAGTTATATTGGTCAGGGTAATATTTATGAGAAATAAATGCTCCAATATTCCTGGTTTAACACACAATGGAATACATACACATACACAAACACACACACACACACACACACACACACAGACTGGGGTAATACTGAGCCACAAACAAGAATGAAATTCTTACCATTTGTGATAACATGGATGGACTTCGAGGGCATTATGTGAAGTGTAATGAGTCAGAGAAAGACAAATACCATATAATCTTCCATAAATATGGAATAAAAGAAAACCCTCATAAATGAAACAGATTGAGGCTGGAGGGTTGAGGAGTAAGAGAAATGGGTGAAAGGGGTCAAAAGAAGGTTAAAAAAAGAGAGAAAATTAAAAATTTAACTTTGTTAAATAATGGTTTACCAGACATTGAAAATTGTCACTGACTGTTCAAGGCCCAGAAAAACACGTTACCATTTATTTATAAAGAAGAAACACACACACACAAACAGCATGTGATACTACTCCTACGGTTGCAAAAATATTAAGGAGAGTTTACAGATTGGTTCTCTAGTATAAAGGGAAAGGGGTTTAAATATTAACAATAATAAATGACATGAAATATATAATATTAACATTTATTATATATGAAACACAAAAGTCCAAAATCCTGATGCTTTTAAAATAGGTATTTGAGTTATAAGTAAAACATACAAATTTTAAAAGATCATGGGTTTACAAAAGGACAATTGCAAGGTGATTGTCTAAAATGTATACACATAATACATACATACATATATACTTAATTTTTTTTCCTGGTGGGCATAGTGCTGTGTTTCACATAGTCATTCAAGGAACCAGGCTAACAAAAGATCAGCTGTTTCCAACCTAGGCTTCCAAGGTTGCTCTGGGCATTGACATCCAGCACCGTGAAGGCGGCACACTCCTTCCTCTCCACTTTAGCTCAAAAGTGGCACCAATTAATTCTTATATTCTGGCAGAAACGAGTCACAGAGACATTCTTAGGTTCAAGAGCACTGATGAATTCTATACTATGGAAAGGAATGCATGTATTTTGATTCATAATTAGCTGCCTCTATTAAAAAATCATGGATAACCCACAATTAAAATTTATCTGCTCGGTCACTCTTCTTAGCTCTTAATGAGCATCTCCAAAGGGCCAAAACTGAGAAGATGGTAAGCAGAAAATAAGCTAGATCATGATTTTCCTGCATAATACACAATGATGGACAAGCGACCTGTCAGAAATTCGTAGAACATTCAAGCTGTGAAGAAGCATAGGTACAGACTGGCTGGCTCATCTCATTTTTATTTTTTATTTAAATTCATTTTGTCAACATATACTACATCATTAGTTTCAGATGTAGTTTTCAATAATCCATCAGCTGTGTGTAACACCCAGTGCTCATCACATCACATGCCCTCCTCAATGTCCCTCCCCCACAGACCCCATATTCCCCCACCTACCTCCCCTTCAGCAACCCTCAGTTTGTTTCCCAAAGTTAAAAGTCTCTCATGGTCCTCTCTGGTTTTGCCCCACTCCCCTCCTTCCCTTATGGTCCCTTTCACTATTTCCTATATTCCACGTATGAGTAAAACTATATGATAATTGTCTTTCTCCAATTGACTTATTTCACTCAGCAGAATAACCTCCAGTTCCATCCATGTCGATTTAAATGGTAGGTATTCATCATTTCTGATGGCTGAGTAATATCCCATTGTATATATAGACCACATCTTCTTTATTCATTCATCTGTCAAAAGACATTATGGCTCCTTCCACAGTTTGGCTATTGTGGACATTGCTGCTATGAACAATGAGGTGCAGGTGTCCCGGCATTTCACTACATCAGTATCTTTGGGGTAAATACCCAGTAGTGCAATTGCTGGGTCGTAGGGCAGCTCTATGTTTAACTTCCTGAGGCACTTCCATACTGTGTTCCAAAGTGACTGTACCAGTTTGCATCCCCACCAACAATTCAAGAGGGTTCCCCTTTCTCCTCATCCTCACAGAAAAAGCATTTAACAAAATATAGCATCCTTTCTTGATTAAAACACTTCAAAGTGGATAGAGGGAACATAGTTCAATATCATAAAAGCCATCTATGAAAAGCCCACAGCTAATATTATTCTCAATGTGGAAAAACTGAGAGCTTTTCCCCTAAGGTCAGGAACATAACAGGGATGTCCACTCTGACCACTGTTGTTCAACACAGTACTAGAAGTCCTACCCTCAGCAATCAGATGATGATGACAACAACAAAAAAATAAAAGGCATTCAAATTGGCAAAGAAGAAGTCAAACTCTCACTCTTCATAGATGACATGATACCGTATGTGGAAAACCCAAAAGACTTCACCCATGAATTGCTAGAACTCATACAGAAATTCACCAGTGTGGTAGAGTACAAAAATCAATGCACAGAAATCAGTTGCATTTCTATACATTAACAATGAGACTGAAGAAAGAGAAATTAAGGAGTCGATCCCATTTACAATTGCACAAAAAACCATAGGATACCTAGGAATAAACCTAACCAAAGAGGTAAAGGATATGTACTCTAAAATCTACAGAACACTTAAGAAATTGAGGAAGATGCAAAGAGATGGAAAAACATTCCATGTTCTTGGATTGGAAGGATAAATATTGTTAAAACATCTATGCTACCCAGAGCAATCTACACATTCAATGTGATCTCTATCAAAATACCATCAACATTTTTCACAGAGTTGAAACAAATAATTCTAAGATTTGTATGGAACCAGAAAAGATTCCAAATATCCAGAGGAATGTTGAAAAAAATACCCAAAGCTGGGGGCATCACAATGCCCGAGTTTAAGCTCTATTACAAAGCTGTGATCATCAAGACAGTGTGGTACTGGCACAAAAAAAAGACATACAGATCAATGGAACAGAAGAGAGAATCCAGAAATGGACCCTCAACTCTATGGTCAACTCATCTTCAACCAAGTGAGAAAGAATATCCAATGGAAGATGGTCATTTTAATAAATGAAAAATTGGACAGCCACACAGAAGAATGAAGCTAGACCATTATCTTACGCCATGCACAAAGATAAATTCAAAATAATTCAAAATGGATAAAAGACCTAAATATGAGACAGGAATCCATCAAAATCCTAGAGTAGAGCACAGGCAGCTGCTTTTTTTTTTTTTTTTTTAAGATTGATTGATTTGAGAGAGAAAGCAGGAGCAGACAGAGAGGGAGGAGAGAAGCAGACTCCCCACTGAGCACACAGCCCAACATGAAGTTTGATCTCATAATCCTGAGATCACGACCTGAGCCAAAATCAGGAGTTGGGACACTCAACCAACGAAGGCACCCAGGCACCCCCCAAATTACCTCCTGGAAGAAAAGATGGAGAGAAAGAGAATTTCACATTCTAACTAAATGATACCACAAGCGCCTGTTGACTTCTGTCCGTACCTATGATCAGGGTATAACTTCACATTCCCAGTGTCACAAGTTACCCGCAAGGCCTCTGTTTTTCATACTTACAAGGGAATAACTTTAAATGGTCAATGTATTCCAATCTTGAACCACATACATTTAATTTTGTCAGCAACTCATTTTCTTTTTGGCAGCATCCATACTCAAAACTTACTGTGTCAATTTGTTGCCAACAAGAACTGCATTTAAAGTCACTGATGATTCATGGAAAAAAAAAATTGGAATTTCTATTTAGGGATGATTCCGCTTCAGCATTGAATCATGTTTTTTCAGAGCAGCTTTCATTACATTTGGAGCAGTATACTCGGTCCCCTCAGCCTCAGTGGCTCCTCTTATTTATCCCTCGCCTGAAGTCATCATCTTAGTTTCTGATGCTAAAATCTGTTGCTATCAAAACAATTATGCTGTATCAAAAGACCAAAGGATAATGACTTCATGGATAACGTAAGTAGCAGGAACTGATGAAAATCTCAGTCACAGAAATACTATTTTCATACTGAAGTTCATAATTTCATAGTAAAATGTGTTAGAGAAAGGGGAGACAGCCTGATGAGAGGAAATAATATGTCACTTGAACGTGCCTGTGGTTTCCTGAGGAAAACCTTTGTTAAATCTTCATTGGAAACTAAAAGCGTGTTATGAGCTCATGATCCCTTCAGAGTGCTCCAGAAATTGCTGGACTGGGGTATAATTTCACAGAATTTATCTGTCAAAGCCTCAGCCTGTATCCGTACAAGGCAACCTACAGCTCTTTCTGTATACTCTCTTCTCACAGAAGGAGATGCCAAGATACCAAGACATCCAGGTGGGTTCACAAAAATGACCGCAAAATTCAATGTGGAATGAAATTTTCCTACTGATTGTGAATTTCGGCTGTGGTCACAAAGCAGAAAGCAATAATGACTTTGCGTATCTCACATTCTAAGAGACCCAGCCACCAGGGATACACTAGCCATATCCCCATGGCACCCCCTAGCCATATCCCCTCCATTCCCACTATGTCCATGGTTCTCAGAGTTGCACATTAAAATAAGCTGAAGAACTTTTCCAAAATCACAGACCTGAGCCTAACCTATCAAATCAGAATCTCTGTGGCTGGGTCCAGACAATGGTATTCTTTTAAAGGCTACCCAGGTGATTCCGAGGCAGCAAGTATGGAGAATCAGTGGTCCACAGAACAGAATATTAAGACTATTTGGAGTTAAACAACATTGGCTTACCGCGGATGCTCAGGCTTCCCCTTCTCTTTCTGGCCCCAGGTCAGGGAACTCTGCATTAAAGATGCCAGTTACTAGGTTTCCCAAAGGACCCACTCATGTACCCAAAAAAGAACCAGTACTTGGATACCAACCACAGAGCAGCCATAGACAACCAGGGAAGAACACCAACAGCATCAGTGAAAGCAGATGACTTTGGCTGTTTTCTGAGATTTCTCTTCTGGTCTATCCCTAAAGGAGCCACAAGCAGAAAAGGAAGGAAGGGAGAGAAGGAGAGAGGGAGGGTAAGGCCATCCCTTCTTTACCATCAATACAAATCCCTCAAGCTAAGGCCTGGCTGGCTGTGGGTCAGAGAGGAGGTAAGCACTAAACTGGGTGTGGGACTGAAGATTTAACATAAACTGAGAAAAATCAAACGTTCTGCTATCTGAAAATGACAGAAGACAATCTGCACAAGATGTTGTTAAAGGATACAAAAGAAAAGTCAATTCAAATGAGTACGTTTGAAGGCGATGGGTGAAAAATAAACCACTTTCTCTTTGAATTCCACCGAGTTGAGATGTTCAATAAACCACTTGCAACCAATACTGATACTTCCCACATGGATTCACCACATTATAATTTGAGGACAGAGAAAGGAATGAATTACATAGCTCCCCGCAGTCCCTATTTCAGTGATTCTATCATAGGTAAGATACCAAATACTTCAGGAGAGAAAGAAAGGGGGACTTTACAAAAAAGGGAGGACAAGGGAAGATAACCCTCTTTTATTTTCTAGACCTAACCAAAAAGAGGAGTTCTTCCATTTACAGGTACACAGGGTGGGGCCCAGTCAGCTAGGGTGATTGGTTCCCTTGGGATCATCTTACTCTTCTTTTGAAATAGGTAGGTCAGAAGCAGCATCCAAGAATCATTCACTCTCTGGAGACTTACCTACTGAAGCTGCTAGAGTGACCAGCAACAGGATCACCAGAACAGAAGCTGATCTTCAACTTAGCCTCTGAAACCTGAGGTAATAAGAGGGTTCAAAGTCTGTTCAGAATGGACCACTCCATATTTGTGGGTTGCTGGGGCTTCCTATAAATCTAAAGTTGCTTTACTGTCTCTGCTTAGTGACTCTCTTTGTTATTGACCTTCTGGTCAGCCTTGCTCACAGGTGAGAGATGAAGGAAAAGTCACGGAGACCTATACCCGGCTTACACAGTACAGCCCACCATGCACCACTCTGGAGCTTTGAGCCTTAGCAGATGACTAAGCTGTCCTGAGGAAGGCCATTTTGGCAAGTACCGGATGGTTTGATTAATGGCACATTTCTTTGTGAAACACATCAGACACTGAAAGAAGAGGAAAAGAAAGATCTCTTTCCACAATCAAGCCCAAAGCCCACTGGATGTGACCGAGAGGAATCCCACTGATTGATACTTGTATTCTTTTCAATCAACCAATTTGGAATTCTTTTCATAATCACTGACAGATAAAATCCCAAAAGGGTAGTTATCATTTCTAGATGGTCCAAAATAAAGGGTATATATTTCTTAAGACTCATTCTATTCTATTAGTGTAGCACATGCTAAATAAACCTATCTATGCGGTATACAGATGGGTGAATGAATGAATCGAAGAACAAATGAACAGAGAACATACATGTTCGAGTCAGGGCAGGCCATGAGCAATTCTGTCTTGGGTGTGGAGCCTAAGGAAAGTGGAAAAAAAAAAGAGGGGAGACATCATAGGGGAAACCGATCTAGAAACAGAATTTACCTTATAATTTTGCCCAGAACTATGCTAGTAATAATTATTAAAGCACCACTAAGTGTCATCCCTTCATAATGAATAAACTTCAGAAGTCTCTGTTTAATGATCCAAAGTGTAAATAGCCCTGGTTTGGCCCTGAATGGTGACCCAGCCTTGGTCTTCTCATTTAAAACTGCCAGGCTTTTTCCTCCATCCACAGCTGGCAAATTGCAGAGTTTCAATATTTGAACCAGACTTGAAAACTTTATACATAATGAAATTTCAACTAAGCAAGTTCTCTGAACTCAAAGCTTTCTTGCAAATTAGGCATATCCTACGAATCCACTTTTGATAAAGTTAATGTTGAGTCCCCTTAGACAGTCGAGCTTGTGTGTTTGAGGGGTTTGACAATGCTGAATGCTGAATTTGTGATTTTAAACATGAGTTCTGGTTATTTTAAGCTATTTCTGTCTCCTTGACGGCACTGTAATGAAAGAACCTCCAAGGGTGTTTTTATTCTCTCATAAGTGTTTCTAGCAGGAAAAAAAAAAAAACTTATTTGTAGAAATTTTCCATTGCCTAATAAATGTATCCATCCCCAAAAAGAATCAGGTAATAAGAGTATTCATCAATATATACAGAGTGGAAGCCAACGACCAACATAAATCCTCATTAATCAAATATTACTTAGGTTTTCTAATTTCCTAAGAAATCAATATATAATTTAGCTGGTGATGGATGTGCAGCCACAAACCATTAACAACCTAGTTGTGAATCTCTCCAACTAAGTGTCTCCAGGCACTGGGAACCTATCTGGATGACATAAGAAGTTCCCCTCTAAAGTTAAGACCCTAAAATGTATATTGTTAGTCTGAAATATTACATTTGTGCCATTCCGTTGGGTTAAGTAAGGCTTTTGGAAACAAACAGAACCAGAATCTACGCCACTGGGATATATTTTCTCCCACTCTAAGGAGAGATTTCCAAAGAATGACACCCCTATCTCACCCCATACTCTCACTCATTCCTCCCAGTGGGAGAGTTTGCAAGAAGAAACAGGTGTCACCTGTCTCCTATCTTTGTCTACTTGCATTTCAGCTACAAACCCTCTGAAAGATGAAAAAGGACTATCAAGAATCCTAATTATACTTTTTACGTTATCTAAGTACACTTTTCATTGGAGGATAACATATACACGGAAGAGTACACAACAAGTCTACAGTTCACTGAATCTGTACTGAGTAAACACATCAACAACCCCAAAGACTCCTTTGTGTCCTATCTCAGTCATCCTTCCCAAAGTGCCTTCAATACCACAGATTAGTTTTGCTTGACCTTGAAAAGTACATAAATGCAATCTAGGCCTGCTTTCTTTTGCACCACGGCTACAAGAGGGTACATGCTGTTGCTTGTGGCTTTGATTTGTTCAGCCTCTGCTATGTGACATTCCACTATATGAATATACCATACCACCACTCGCCCATTGGACTGTGGAGGGAGATGTGAGGTATTTCGAGTTTCAGGCTAACTCGAAGAATGCTTGTACACATTTTTGTGACATACACACTAATTTCTGTTGGCTTCCTAACTAAGTGCATTTTGACTACTGATAAAGATGAATCAAATGGAGTTGCCTGCCAGGGGAATGTTGATTTGTTGAGCTCATACCCACTGAATGATACACCACAGCATCTTTCATTCCTATGGATTCGTTCCAGAGTGGAAAGAGGAAACACTATGGTCCACAGAGAATTGGATCATAACTGTGCTCAGGCAGAGAAAGAATGACATGAACAGCCCAGTAGGCTCATTTAGCTCAGATGAGATTTTGTGAGAGAGAACAGAACCTAGTATGAAAGAAATGAGCTGTATGATGAAGCTAGATTTGATGGAAGGGACCAGAGTTTTTGGAGGGTTACTTAAAGCATGAAAGCTAGCATCCCACCTGCTATCTGCCTGGCAAGACAAAGAGCCTGGAGACTAGTATGAAAGGTCGGAGGCTTGCCACACTCTGTTTTGTGTGGGTTGTGTTGTTTTACTGCCTTTTTGTTTCAACAAGTCAATGGGGAAAGAGAAAACTGCATCATAATGTGTGCTCAGGCACACACAGTCACTGTGCCAGAGATGTCCACAGATGGGCCAGGGGGCTGCCCTACTGAGCGAGCCAGGCTAAAGACAAACCACACAGCAGAAGCCTGTGTGTCAGGTCACAGTGGCACAGGAAGCATTTTTTATAAAGAAGAATGTCTTGGGACACCTGGATGGCTCAGCAGTTGACCGTCTGCCTTTGGCTCAGGGTATGATCCCAGAGTTCTGGGATCAAGTCCCACATCGGGCTCCCTGTGAGGAGCCTGCTTCTCCCTCTGCCTATGTCTCTATCTTCTCTCTGTGTCTCTTATGAATAAATAAATGAATAAATAAAATCTTTAAAAAAAAAAAAAAAGAGTGTCTTACTAGTCCCTTACTTTCGCCAGCCCTTTGGCAGGCATTCTGACCTAGTCACTCTGAGCCGACCTAGCTCCTACTCTAAACATCAAACTCAACATTGTAGCTGGCTATAAACGCCTGCAAAAATTATTCTGTGAATAACTCCAACCAAAACTAATCATTGTAAGTATTGATAAAAATGACTTTCAAGGTTAAAAAGCACTGCCATTTATAGATAAGCTAAGAGAACACACAAGCATCACATCACCACCACACTTGGCATCCAGTACCCTCCCACACACTGAGAAATCGGCCCTGATTCCTGGGTCCAGACCAGAAGAACTCCAGATTCTTTTGTTCAACAGATTCATCTATTTATTATTTAATATGCACCAATTATGAGATTACTAGCAACAGAGAAGCACTTTCTCTGGTTAGAGATCTCTCCTCTGAGTACCTTTTCATAGAACTTCACTTCTCAGAGTGCCCCACAGAACACTTACCTTTCAAAATGCTCTGCTGCAAGATGGTTTTGAAGACAGGTAACTTTTGGAAACCCTTCCTATCATGCCCCTTTTTCATAGCTCCATAATGCATATGAATATATTCAAGGCTCCGAGAACTTCTGCAATAAATAAGCATGTTTAATTCTCTTTAACCTAACATCTGCCAAACTTATTTGATCTGGGAATTCTATTTATATGACACAGTATTTGTGGGTCATAATTTGAGAAATGATGTTATGAAGACCATTCATTGAAGAGACTGCATTAACTCATCCAGGAAGGTTTTTCGGATGGCCTTCACTACAACTAAATGCTCAGAGGAGAGGCCTGGGTTGCAGTTGTTCTCAAGGACTCACTGGGTAGCCTTGCCTTCATTTGCAAATAATCTAGTTCCTCTGTGTTCTGCAAAACCCAGTTTCCTTATCTATAATATGTACAGTACAAATTAATATACTACTTTGAAGAACCACTGCATTAGAAATATATGTTGTCCTTAAAATATAAATATATATACACAACAAAAGATACTCATCATTATTACTAAATCTATGTAAACTACAGTCTTTCTTCATAAGAGCCAATTCTCTAGATTAAGGATCCACCATAATGACATATGCACCTTTTTTCCAATTAGAGATCATAATCCTTAGGTCTTCTAGCAAGTGAGGGAGATTTGAGCATGCCCAGGAAGAAGTTGCCTCTTGGGAGGAATCACCTTCCTTTTAGTAATGTCCTCCTCACTTGCTAGCCAGGCACTGTTCCATAAAACTTAAAGCAATGGTGGAAATGTGGCCAGTGCCCTCTGCGTTGGACAGTGTAGTTCTAGACTCCACCCACTGGCATGAGCTCTTTCCTCTTTTCCTCCCCAAATCTGGGTCTTCCACAGGTCAGCAGAGCCCTGGGTTACCCATACTATGGCAGGTCAGTTGTAAAGGCTGCTTCGTAATTAGGGTTGATGTGAAGTTTGGGTTGGTGACAACGTTGTCTGCTGGGTTGATATAAGGAGTGCTGGAGAAGGTTCTTGTGAAGGCAAAACCCTTGCACAGGCATAGTGTCCCACTTCATTGTCATCGTTAACTTCTTTGGAAGTGCATCATACCCCTTGAAAGCAGCTGCTAAATGAATGTTTTGGATGAGAAGATACAGTAAGTAAGACATTACCAATGAAAAATACCTTTGTCCCACCAAATTCATCCACTCCATGGGAGAGAATAGGACCACCAGGGAATGAAATGTTAGGTGGTTAAGTT
This sequence comes from Vulpes lagopus, assembly GCF_018345385.1. Classification (NCBI taxonomy): domain Eukaryota; kingdom Metazoa; phylum Chordata; class Mammalia; order Carnivora; family Canidae; genus Vulpes; species Vulpes lagopus. The sequence goes on along the minus strand of NC_054831.1, from coordinate 98,453,419 downwards.
TTGATAGAAAGAAATATTCCTGGGTATGGAGAACTGATCACACCAAGGGATAATGTGCTGGGAATAGCTAAGCAGCGAATCAGAGGTGGAGGTGCTGAGGGCTTAGTCTCAGGGTATTTGGGAAACAAAATCTTGAAAGAGAAAAGACAGAAGGTTCTAGGGGTGATTGAGCAGTTGCATCGAAACGGTCTTAGAATGACTCCATATATTTTGGTTTTATCCTCTCCTCTAAGTAAGCCACTGAGTTCAGGAATTTCAGGAATCTCTAAATTCTGTCCTCTTTCATTCTCTCTTCCCCAACCCCTAGCGTGGGCTACTAACTACTTTCTGCCAAACACACCACTTTCCAAGTCCACGAAGCCAGGGCATTCCAAGAGGGCTTCCAGGTTTAAATATCCCCAGTGCCAGTTAAGACCATACCTTCAGCAGAAGAAAGTGGTTTTAAATTTCTTAAAATTGGGTGCTGTTCCCACATCGTTTCAGATTTGAAGGAGAAAACCATTTACCTTTCTCAGGAATATTTTTTTAAATAAATTGATCATTTTTATTTATAAAGAATGATTAAGGCTTTGGGGAGAAGATCTCTGGAGTTAAAAGTTTCTCTAACAAACCTTATGGCAGCTCTACCCCAGCAATGCCAAGATACTCATGTAGCCAGCTCACTTGTGTATCTCTTTGTTTAAAATTGAAGCAAAGGCTCTGGGGAGAAGAAGAGAGACAGACGGACAGAAAGATATATACACGTAGGTATCAGAGCAGTACACCTTGAGTTGACTTTTTAAATAGGCTTAACTTCAGTACAACTATAAAGGACAGAGAATATGCAGATGATTAGGGAAAATGAGACCTTATCCCACATTAGAGCAAAATTTCACAGTCAGCTTTTTAAAAAAACAAATCATTTAAAACACTTCCCTCAAGCAAGAGTTAAAACCAAGGAACTTACATCACTGAAGCCAAAGCAGGAAGAAACAGCCAGAAAATACCACATACAGAATTCAGGCAAGGAGTTCCAAGTAGCGTTCTGACAGGCGGAATATGGATTAATCGGGGAAGCCCATGAGATCTCCTTTTCAGGAGAATTTTTAGAACAGGATAAAACCACCTAGCACATCTCCTTAGAAGTCAGGGGAAAACCAGAACAGCAGAGCTTTCTCAGGTCTCTTCCATGTGTATTGACAATGGGTTAGAAATAGAGCATTTCCATGGCAGAGTCAGTGTTAAGTGCTAGCTGCATGTCAAGCCTTCCAGTGGCCAGCTCAGGGTTTGGTTCCTGTTCCTTTTCACTGTGTGGATTTATTACAGGCAGGTTCCCAAGACACAGAAGCTCAACGTTCCTCCTGCCCGCCTCCCTCAACTTGCACTCGTGTTTGGTTTGATGAATCACTTTAATATATACTAAAGGGCTGAAAAATAAAAATCAATGTATACCAATCAATAGACCTCTAGAAGGAATCATGGTTTCTCAGCTTTGCTTGTCTATAAAGGGAAATGCTCTTGCAGCCTAAAAATGTACTAAGTAGAAAAGACTAATAATGTAGGAGCTAAGTTGTGATTAAACCAAAGTCACCACCAACTGGTCTCATCACAAAGTGAGCCAGGTGTTTTCCCAGAGTTCTGTGCTTTCTAATTTCACATAATGAAGCACCAGAGAAGGGGCAACCAGAGAAAGCAGACCCCCTGCAGAAAAATACTCACGGCTGGAAGAAATACAGGACTCAGATCTCATGACCTTTGTCCCTTTCATCCACCCTATTCCTATTCTGGGCCGTACCAAAGGGCATTTGGATCAGAAGGAACAGCTTGGGAGGGAGTCCCCATGTTGTTCTGATTTAATGGGCATGGCTAACAGATGGCCTGACCAGAGACATCCTCTACTGACTCTGATCACAGCAGAAACAGAAACCTCTCTTTTGAGACTTTTATGGATAGGAGCCCTCAAAGACTTCTTTTTGAAAGCAGAAAGTAGGTAGAGTGTGTTATAGCCTGTTCATAGGCACCCACAACTAGTATGCCCACATAAGTCAGTTCCCTGGTCTCTACCCCTAAAAGCATTCCACAATGGAAGGATAAAAGTTGACCTGGAAAGGGGAACAGGGAGGTTAAAACCAATCAAGAGTCTCAAAGTTAACAATTCACCTCGGATCATCCCTGCATTCATCTCTTGGGAATGACAATTCAAAACTAAGCCAGCTTTAAGCTTTCATGGCAGCAACTGCATCAGGACCACCTCCACCCTAGGCATTTGGCTGCATAGGGAGGCAAGAAAACCCACAAGCCTTCATTATGTTCATTATGTTATGGTAAGTTCCAGAGGGAATCACTGTTGAAAGCTGAGATCTGCACCCTCTCTATAGGCCTCCATGGAAGAACCATTTCACTTAGCAAAGCCAAGGAATTCTGTTCTCACTTTTTTTCTAAGATTTTATTTATTTTTTCATGAGACACACACACAGAGAGAAAGAGAGAGAGAGAGGCAGAGACACAGGCAGAAGGAGAAGCAGGCTCCATGCAGGGAGCCTGATGTGGGCTCCGTCCTGGGACTCCAGGATCACACACTGAGCCAAAGGCAGGTGCTAAACTGCTGAGCCACCCAGGGATCCCTTTCTGTTCCCATTCTTAAGAGTCAAAATTTTCTGGAGAAAAAAAAAAAAAAAATTCCTAGCTCTCATTCCCAGGAGCCCAGCTTTGCACAATTTGTATAATTATCTGGCTCACCAATATCTCCTCTCTCGGCTTGGTAGTGCTGTCTAGCTCTCAAAGTTCTACATCTTCCAAGGTTGGTACAAATGCCCCCCCACATACCTGAAACCTTTACTCACTCCACAACTCTCTCCTTCTTCCTCCTCCATGAGTTGGAGACTCTCCCTCTCCAACTCTCTAAGACATTTCTCTATTTTTCTTTCCTTCCAGCACTCTTCTAAAATACCTCTCTACCTAGAAGATGAATAATCGGTACATATGAACGTCTCCCACAAACAAAATGCCATAACCTTTCCTGATTCCAGTTACACAACTGCCATCCCATCTGGACTCCATGAAGCCTGCAATACGGCTACCACAGACCTTCCCACCATCCTGGTCTGCTCTCCCTTCCTCATGATGATGGAAGCGGCACAGACCTCAAGCAGGCACTCCCCATCCCTGTCTTCTCATCCTCCCCATTCCTCTGACTTTATGAAAACTCAATCCCCCGAGACTTCTCTTCCACCCCAGTCCACTGCCCTCACTCCCATCCTCACAGCACAGTAAGTGGGTCAGGAACAAAGCTCCTGAAACCAGACTCTGTGAGGTTGCACCCACCTCGGCCACTTACAGGCTACGTGACCTTGGACAAATTATTCAACCTCTCTCATTTAGCTCTCTCCGCTGTTAAAATGAGGGGAACAACCCTGTCAAACAGGCTGTGTGAAGATCAACCATAAAGCACTTAGCACTACGTGGTCGTTATGTCAATTTGTTAAACTGGGCCAGAGTAGAACCTCCCCATCCACCCTTTGTCCTTCTGTCCAGCCACTGGGCAAAACCACACCCATGTCACTGCTGCCATCTGCCTTCCTACTCTCTACATGGCCAACCACGTCCTCCCGGGGAAAATGCCAGCAGGTTGCAAACTGGTGCTCCCACAAATGCGGTCTCTGACACCAGTATTACTGTGTGAGCAATCTACGTGTCCGCCGTCAGCTCTTTCCACCATTCCCCACGCCTAACGGGCTTTTCCCCCATCAGAACTGGAGGCTACAACAGCTGAGGGAAGCGCTAGCAAACTTCTAATGAGAAATTTCTGGAGAACTGAACACGAGTCATAAACTAATGGGGTTTTCTTATTATTATTTTGCTTGACTTCGAACTGAAGTAATCATTATGTTATAGAAAAAGGTAAATGACCTCTGCCCAGCCTAGCTCCTATCTAGAGGGCCAAATTGGTCCATAGACTCAAGGAGCTGGGATTTTATCATCAAAACAGAGCAGTGGTGGAGCAAAAGCAACCTAAAGGAGACTTGGAAATGAAGCTGAAGGAAGACAGGAATGTCCAAGGGGGGGGGGGGCACTTGGAGGCCAACGCCACCACAGGCTGGGTAACGGCCCTCAGAGAAGCCCACATCCACAGCCCTAGAACCTGTGAGTATGACTTAAGGCTATCTGCAGATAGGATTATCTGATGGATACTGAGGTGGGGAGAAGTTCCTATGTTACGTGGTGGGCCCCAAATATAATCACAAGTGTCCACAGAAGATGGAGGTTGAGGGAGATTGGATGCTGAAGTAGAAGTTGTCACAACAGAAACAAGAGATTGGAATGATGTGAGAAAAGGAATGTGAGCCAGGGAATGTGAAGGCAGCCTCCAGATGCTAGAAAAGGCAAGAAGAGATCCTCCCTAGGGCCTGTAGAAGGAACCAGCCCTGCCACACCTTGACTTGAGCTCAGTGACACTGATTTTGGACTTCCAAATTGCAGAACTCTAAGAGAAGAAAGTTCTGTTGTGTTAAGCCAGCAGCTCTGTGGTAATTTGTCGCAGCAGCAGTCAGAACCTAATACACACAGGCCATGAGGAAAACCTCAGGTGCTCCAGAAACCTTGCAAGAGGCCAGGCCCAGCCTGTGCCATGAGGGGACACTCAGAACTGGTCGTGAGGGTCTCAGCCCTGGTGCTCATCAGGACACCCACGAAGGAGACTCATCAGGACAGCCCTGGGTCAGCGCATGCCTGCATTCAACACTGCTTTGGACACCATCACCCTGCTCAGAGGGGCTGCTGAGGAGGACTGGTCTGAAAAACAAGATACTCTAGGTGCTCCCAGAATTAATAGACTTCACAAACCTCTAAGCATTGGAGACCCCAGAGAACCAAAATGAATGGGGTACGTTCAGAACATAAATCTCTACGTAGATCTGTTAGGGGTCAAACTGTGTTCCCCCCAAATTCACAGGCTGGAGTCTCAACACCAGTACTTTGCAATGGGACTTTATTTGGAAATGGAGTCATTGTAGCTGTAATGAGGGAAGATGTCACTGGTGTGGGAACCCCTACTCCAGTATGCCCAGTGTCCTCATAGAAGAGGGAAAATCGGACATAGGCACTCCCATGAGCACATCATGTGAAGATGGTTGTGCTGAGGCCACAAGCCAAGAAACCACTAGGGGCAAGTCCTAGAAAGATCCTCCCCCGCCCCCGCCCGCCCCCCCCTCCCACCCCACCCCCACACACACCGCCCCCCCGCCCCCCGGCATCAGGGGGAGCCCGGCCCTGCCCGAACCCTAGGCTCCAACTTCTGGCCTCCAGAGTCCTGAGACAATACTTTGTTAAGGGCAGCTCTAGCCCATGAATGAGAAATCCTGACAGAAAGAAAAAAAACTAAAGCTGCCCGCCCCCACCACCCCCACCCCTGGAAGAACAGGCCCCAGAGAAGGAGCTGGATTCAGACGGTAAAGCTCAGCCGGGTGGGCTACAAAGGAAGGAGCAGAGACAGGGAAATGCGGCCCTTCTGGCACCATCCCCAGCCCCGCTGCAGACAGAGCCATGGAGGACGTGGAGGATGTGGAGGACGGTGCTTCTGCTGCCCTGTGAGGCCAGGCCCCAAGGCTAGAGGGAACCAGAAGCTAGGCAAAGCCAAAGGTGGAGGTGATGGGCTGTTCAGGAGAACCTGGGGCACACGTCTTCAGCTGCAGTTCGGACATGTGAGGGGGATTCTAAGGCAACTGTGAGCCCCAAGCAGCTCTTGTGGCGGAGGAGGCCAGAGCAGGAGCCCGAGCCATGACGGTGGCGTCTACAGTTCTCCTTCCATTTCTCTGGCCGTAGGGGGGGCACTGTGAAGACAGCCTTGGGGTCTCCTGAGATGAAGACATTCAGCAAGGCCAGGACAGTGAGGGCACGGTGAGGGAATCACTCACGTCTGTGAAATTATGCTTCCATAAATTATAGGTTTACAACCTCTGCTGTTAAGAGGGAGAAAAAGAGTGGTTTCTACTGAGAATTAGAGGGAAAAAATACAGTAACTGAGTGAAAGAGAACAGAGCTCCTAACCAGAGGAGAGGCTCCTTGAAGAAGACAGAGATCAACACGTGGAACCTCCACTAGCTTCCACCCTGGCTTCCCTCCAGTGGTGGTGGGTGAACCATAGCTCAGCCCCCCGCCGTCCCTGGTTATGCTCATGCCCTCCCTGAGCTTGCAGGCTCACAGAGCAGGGGTCACCTTCTCTTGCATCTAGAACAGTCCCCACATGGTCCCTGTGACTTACTTACAAAAACAGAAGCACTAAGTCACGTTAGCTCAGAGGTACCATCCTTTAAAGAATCGTATACAAGGAACAATCCTTGATTACTGTCTGAGTTCTTAGCATAAGCGTCCTTAGCCCAAGCCTTGATGGGCCACAGCTGAGGGGACTCAGGGCCCAGGACCTGTGGTCCAGAGACAAATTTACTGTTCTTTGTTTTCCTAACTACATAATTCACCAGAAAATGCTCTCTTGTCCTTCAGTATTGAGAACATATTAATTCTGCTCCCTTCTCCCCACACACCCCACTCACTCTCCAGGGGCTCCATTCCCCAGATCCCTACCAGCCCTCAAGTTCTATTCCTTGGAGATCCTCCTCCTCTTGCAGAGAACCCTCTAGTGGTTGTTTTCTTGGGAATTAGTCATTTCTCCTAGAATTCCTCTGCAACTTTGACAATCCTACCACCAAAACAAAACAAAAACCAAACACCACTCACCCAAGTCCTCAGCACGTGCAACCTAAGGCTACAAGAGCCCAGAGGGGGTTGCAGTGTGACTAAGCAAACAATAAATAATCTTGAAGTGAATATTTAAAATCCCCATTTGGGGAGCCCGGGTGGCTCAGCGGTTTAGCGCCGCCTTCAGCCCAGGGTGTGATCCTGGGGTCCTGGGATAAAGTCCTGCATCGGGCTCCCTGCATGGAGCCTACTTCTCCCTCCCTGCCTGTGTCTTTGCCTCTCTCTCTCTCTCTCTATCTCAGGAATAAATAAAATCTTTTTAAAAAATAAAAAATAAAAATAAAAATCCCTGTTTGCCCATGCCTCCACTGGGAAGGTCTCTGGGTCCACCCCTTCCAATGCTCCACGCTGCTGCACTGTGATCCCCTCACCCACTACCTCAACACAAGGTGTGTCCTATGATGACGCTACTTCCTCCAGGCCACACCCCCAGGGCATCACCTTCCTCCCTACAGGGCTCACAGAGCTCTTCCTAAATTAAGACAGTGCCCTCCCAAAGATACTTTTCTGGTGCTCATGAATAGGATGGCAAGTTTTCCATAACAATACTATTCAGATCTGGTTAAAACTGGCTGGTTAATTTTTTTTTTAATTTTGCCTGGTTTTCCTTATTTTTAAGAACCAATAAATGTGATTTGTTTTTTGTTTTTAGTTTACTGCTGTATTTAGCTTGAGTTCCTACTTATAAATAAACCTACTCTGGCTCACCTACTCCATTCGTTTTTGCTTTATATCATGTTTTGACAAATTCTGACAAAGTTAAAAAAGAATACGAAGCAACCAACTGCCTTTGCTTCGAACTCATCTTAAAAAGTTCAATTTTATTCTTGCTAATAACCCAGGAAATTGATACTTACAAAAACTGGAAAATCTTGTTTTTCTAACTATGATAAAAAAATTGTCACTCCTACTCAAAAGTAATTATACTAACAGCTTATAAGAAGAATTTATATTGAGTTATTAAATTAGTGACAAATGTATTTTCTTCCAGTCCGGGAATAACCTATAAATGATTTCACACATACTTGGACCCCTACAGTGCCCTTAAATTCATTTCATCTCATGGTAAATTTTTAAAAAGCAGGGAGGAGAAAAAAAATGTTTTTGCTAATATGTTTTGGTAATTTAACTCTTTCCGAATCTCTCCCACATCCTTCAGAGACCAGGAGTTGTGTATATTCCAGTCATCTCCTCAAAAAGTGAATTCTATTTGAGTGGAAGAAAAAGTTTTAGTGACAAGAACACAGATGGATGTGTAGGCATCTGCATTCTCTGCCATGTTCTACCTCTCTAACTCTGAATAAGCTATTTAGCCTCTTTGAGACTCAGTTTCCCCATTCATACCTTGAAGTTCCAGGTAACTGTATCCAAAATCTCAAAAGAGGCAAGAGGGATTACCAAGTGTCCTTTGATGGCAGTACTGGGTTGGCCTTTTCATCGTCTGGAATATTTTTCAACCCTGTAGGAGCAGAGTTTAACCTGCAAATTTTGGTCCAGTAGGAACTGGTGGGGTTCAGGACACACCGCCCCAAAGCAGAACACTTTGGCATATTCACTGTCTTAAGGTAATGAATATACGAAAAATGAGGAAAGCAGGAAGGTCACTCTGACCCCATGTCCCCCATTCCTCCCCCACCCCGCCCATCCTTCCCTGAAACAGGCTTGGAATTCCCAAGTGAAAGGTATTTTCCCATACCAGGGGGAAGGAGACTGCTCTTATCACCAAAGATAGGGGGTGTGGGGCTGAGACATCTGTACAAACAAATCTTATTAAACTAACCCTTATCTTCCTGGTTACTTCTTTACCATTTACCACCTCTAGCCCAAACACCTCTGATTTGTCAATTTTTCACAAATGTATTGTTTCTTTGGCTAAAAGGTATAAAAGTGTCCTGCTCTTGCCACTTTTTTTTTTTTTTTTTTTTTTGGATCTTTGTTCTTTAGGAAGTCTCATTTGTTCTATATAAAGCCAATAAAATGTGTCTATTTTTCTCCTGTTAATCGGTCTTTGTGAGTTTAATTCCCAGACCCAGCCAGGGACTTTAACAGGGTCAAGGAAAATGTTTTCATCCCCTACAGGACGGAAAGTCATTTCTATCCAGTGGAAGATATAACCACAAATATTATGGGTTTTAACCTTGACGGACATTACTGATATTGACCCTTGTATCTTATCCAACAATCTCATCCTAACATTGCCTACAGAATACCCAGCTTCTCAATTGCTCTCTGAACCAGTGTTAACAGTATAATGGTTCTTTCAGTCATTAACAAGCTAACTAAAATCTTTGATGTGTGTTCATTTTATATTTACGTGAGACCCATGAATCTATCCAGGTGAAAGTATGCCTTAACAGAAAGAATCACTCCTATCTCTTTGGGTTATGAGAGGATTCAATGAACTGAAATTAATAATAATAATAATAATAATAATAGTTTATAATCTATTGATCATTTATTCCGGCCAATACTGTTTCTAAACATGCACTTTACATGTATTAACCCATTTAATCCTCACCACCCTATAGAGTAAGCATAATCCCCATTTTATAGACAAAAATGTGGCATAAAATGGTAGAGAAAGTTACTCAAGGTCAGAGGACTAGGAAGTGTACAAAGCCATTATGGAAGGCAAGGGACCTAAGGGCCTTCTACATGGTAGACGCCTTCCTAGACCCCCCTTTCCTTGGACCTAAGAAGCACCAGGACCCAGCTGTCTAGAACACATAGCCTGTGAAGACACTGTGGTAGTCAGCAACTCCTTGCCGGCCAAGCAGTTGCTGACGAGTCTGTGGGTTACTGGGTGGCACCATCTTCCCACCAGCCAGTCTCACAGCCACACTATCCCCTCCATCCACCCTTTCTTCATATTCAGCTCCAGATCACCTCCTCCAGGTAGCACCCCAGCGTCCAGGAACGCGCCTTCCTCGGAACATTGATACAAGCCTTTAAAAAGCTAAACAGACTGATGCGCACTGTCATTTATTTTGGCCAGGGCCAGGATCTCTCTTGAAACAGCCTTGTCCTTTGAGGATTGCAAGTAACTTAAAAGACAAAGAGAAGGCTGAAGATGGATCTTTAGGTCATGGCTCTTGGGTAAGAAGGCTCCCTCACAGCTCATCAACTGGGTCTTCTGAACCAAGCTTACATGAAGTTAAGAGAGAAGGAAAGAAAAGATGACCATCCCTTACCGAGGCGCAGAACACCATCATAAGCACCCACAGCCTAGGAAAAAAGAAATTGAGTATTCTCCAAAGAGACAGAGAAATGAGCTCATCCTAGCAACTTCATCCTTCATATCCTCTCTTTGGGATCACTAGGCATCTCGTGGCCTGCTATCCCTAAACACTGAAAGATTCTGACTTTTCTAGATGCCTTTATAATATAATGTGGGTTCCTCAACTGCTTTCAGCACCAAAAGGCCTGAGGGAAAACCACGATTACGAGACTTTAGCACATCATCCCAAGGAGATCAAATACTCTAAGTCAGCGTTCTCAGAGTCCAGCCCACAGACCTTCCAGTCCCTGAGACCCCGTCAGGTGGTCCAGGAGGCTGAAATTGTTCTCATAATAAAATTAAGACATCATTGCTTTCTTCACTGTTTCTGACATTTGCAAATCCAGTGATGAGTAAAACTGCTGGCAAACTGCTGGTTGAAATGCCAACCCAAACCAAGGCAGTAGCACCAAAGTGTACTAATGTTCATAGTATTCTTCAGCAGCATGCATTCACAGTTTTAAAAACAACAACAAAGTCTCTTTCACTTAAAAATCCCCTTGATGAGTCAGCTAAAAAAAAAAATAGCAATTTTATTCATCTCAACCCTGAGTACACATATTTTTAATAAGCTTCGTGTCAAAACAGGAGGCGCACATAAAGCACATCTGCTGTGACGAGGTTGTCCTGAGGAAAGGCAATTGTATGATGGATCAAGTTTAGAACTGAACTAGCTGCTTTCTTCATGAAACAACATCTTTACTCGAAAGAATGACTGAAACTGGTTGGTGGACATTTCCCCAACAACAAATCAGTTATGCCTGTCACTTCAAGGAAAAGTGACAGTATTCGTTAGCAACGATAAAAATTTGAGCTCTCAAGCAAAAAATTAGCATTTTGGAAAATTTCGATCTACCCCCAGGATACTGACAACTTCCAAATACTCAAAGACTTGGATGATAAGATGGCTGGTGATATAAACAACTGTGATTTTTTTTTTTTTTACACCATGTAACAAAACATGTCAACAAAACAGGTCCTTTGGAACACCTTTGTAACTTAATGACCTAATATTTTCCAAATGTCCGATGCACCAGGCAACAAAATCACGTCTGAATAAATAACCCATGCAGAGCGCAAAACAGACCAATGGATTTTAATATACAGAGGGAAAAAATTAATTGACATGTTCTCAGATTCTCCATCACAACTAAAGGTTAAGAAACTACCTCTTGCTGGGTTTGAGCTGTGGTTTATTATCAAAAAAGAATATTCACAAGCTGAAGCTGCTCGCTGCGTTGCCTTTTCTTGCCTGCCTGAGGCCCTCACATCACACCTGCTCGTCTGGGTCTCTGACATAGTGAATATGAGAAGTACACAAGGTTCTCCCTCGGCTCTAGGAAGAAATAAATTGTAAACTGTTAAAAAAAAAAAAGAAGAAGAGACCAAGGCAATAAGTTGTCCTTTTCCAACCGGATGTCCAGGTAAGTTCAAACTTTCTTCACCTGCTTCAACCAACACAACGTATTACAACAGAATGAGTGTGGGAGCAGAGTGCTATACAGCTGTCTCCCTGTAAACAGACTTTATAGAGATTTATAAAAATATAAAACGATGTCACTCTTCTAAGTTATTTGTTTTGGATCAGATAGTTATTTTTCATAAAATGTCTGTTTTTTATGGTAACATATAATGGATTTATTATTGTTATTCTTAAGCAAAGAAATAAATATTTTCAGTGTCTTAATTTCTACTAGGGGAAAGAGTAATAGATAAAATGAAAGCTCTTTAAAAACCTCAGTAATATTTAATAGTGTAAAATGGATGGAAACCAAAAAGGGTGAGAACTGCTCTCTAAGCAGGGGGGTTTAGGTTATCGACAGATAGCTTTGTTTAATATGCAGGTTAGAAGACCAACATGGTCCTATCCCAGAGCCTATATCAGTGCCCCTGCCCCTAAGTGAAGGACTAACAATATTCCCCATTCATACCAGGAGCTACCATAACACAACATCTCTACTTATCTACACCATGGGCTTCTCTGCAGCCAAGTGTAAGCATCCTGTGAATAAGAACCACAACTTCTATTTCCTTGTGCCTGCTAAGTACCTTACAAATGGCAAAGAGATGATGGGTTGATTTTCATCATAAAAATATATCTCCCAAGAGGCTATGTTCTCCTGAAGATGGACTCAACCAGCTTGCTGGTAACTCAACCAATTTGTAAGTAACACTTCCACAGCCTGGGATGAAGTACACTGTGCCTCTTTTCTAGAAGCATCATTCTCTTCAATCAAAAGGGCGTGAGGAAAGGAGGACTCCTATCTAGTCACCCAAACCAACCCAAGTTGAGTTTTTCAGTCTAGTGTTGCAACCGGATCCCCCACATCCTGAGGGCTATATTTATCAATCCACGGCACACTGAAACAAATTAACACAGGCATGACAAGTAGAGAAGAGGCAGTTGAGTTTAATAATCTAACATCTGGGGATCCCTGGGTGGCGCAGTGGTTTGGCGCCTGCCTTTGGCCCAGGGCGCAATCCTGGAGACCCGGGATCGAATCCCACGTTGGGTTCCCGGTGCATGGAGCCTGCTTCTCCCTCTGCCTGTGTCTCTGCCTCTCTCCCTCTCTCTCTGTGTGACTATCATAAATAAAGAAAAATTAAAAAAATATATTTAAAAAAAATAATCTAACATCTGTAAAAGATTTCTTACCTCTCCCTGGATTCTGAGAACGTTGAGAATTCTCACTGCCATGAGAAAGGGTGGCTATTTTTACTTCTTATTAACCAATGAGCAAGCAGGGAAGGAGATGAAATCACCCACCAATGCCCATATAACAGCTTGGGGCACAGCGCAGAGCCCCCTCACTTCCCTGGAGGAACTCTGACTCCTGCTGCCATTTTGTTTTTGAAAGCAGTGGGGGGGAAGACCATCAGTCATCTTTGCTCTTTTCTGGCTTCACTCTTGCTTATTGTGGGCTCTAATTCTTTGATTTGGATGCAAGAGTATTTCTTTTTTAAAATAAACTGCATCATTATCTAGAAAATTTTCTTCTTTAAAAATATCCAGTATGTCTCTGAGATTCCTTATTGGCATCTCTATAAAACACAACTCAACACAACTTGGCCAGAAACAGGTCAACGTCACTCCGTGGCATAATAATGCAATTACCTGCCCCTTCTCTTATTTCTTACCTAGTAATATGTGTCAAAGTCCTGAGGTGTAACGTACAGTGATGTGTATAACCTGGCAATACACATTCCCATATTTTCTTGATGGTTAGATACAGATCAAGTCTGGAGAGCACTTTCCAAAAATACTTTGTTGTTAGAAAAGATACAGAACCTCAAAGCCAAAACACTCCAGAATATCAGGGCTTCCTACCCTCATGTCGCTCAATTATTCCAGGTGTCTGAAATTATCATTTGGGGACTAGCACACTAGTGATACAGAATGCAGGTGGAAGGCCATCTGGGTCTCTATGACTAAGAGATGGGTATTGATAAACAGGCTCACTTATTTTTACTCCCCAGCTGTAAATACATAAGGTATCTTCTAGAGAGACCACCAATACTCCGATGCATAATTTTCAAAGACATCACAGATTTCTTCCTTTTTTTTTAATTAATTTTTTTTGACATGACAGATTTCAAGCAGGGGCAGATTTGTACTCAGATCTGACGGTCCACTCTCACCGTAATCAGGTTATGACTGTTTTGCCAGGGACCTCTCACCCTCACTGGGCCACATCAAGCCACGGGTAGCAGAACGTGCACCTATACTCACCTGGACCAGCTCCCATTCCAGGATTCAGGCCTTCCAAAGACGCATGTCTTGCGGAGGTCCTCTGAGATTTGTGGCTCTTTCATTTCACAAATATTAATAAGGGCAAGGAATGCTGGACTTGAGTGAGGGCTGTTTCCTTAAATCCCAAGGAGATGAGAACTCACAATGATCTATGGAGAAGTTCCTCCTGCCCTCCACTCCTTACTGCCTTGCCCTACTCTCGGCTGTCTCTTCTGCCAAAGCCACAGCTCCACCAGACAAGGGCCTCCGGGGAAGCCGAGGCACAGGAGCTCCGGAGCTTCCCTGTTGCTGACCCCCACCTCCAGGAAGGTGGGACAGGCCTGCGAGGGCCGTGCCCTAACCATGCGGCTAACTCCATCAAGCTTCCAGCTGTTGGCAGCAGAGGCCAGCTGGCCAACTCCTCTTAAAGTTTTCCTGGCAGCTTTAACATGATTTTGCTGCTGAACTTGGCCAAAGCAGGAGTGGGGTGTCCTGAGGTGAGACACTGAGAGGAAGAGCAAAACAGACCCAGGTTCAAATCCCAGCTGTATCTTATATCTGGCCCTGGTGCAAACCACTTGACTCCTCTGAGCCTCAGCTTCCTCATATGTAAGTGGGTGACAAAAATACCCATTTGTGAAGTTTAAAAGAGGGATTTTCGGGATCCCTGGGTGGCGCAGCGGTTTGGCACCTGCCTTTGGCCCAGGGCGCGATCCTGGAGACCCGGGATCGAATCCCACATCGGGCTCCCGGTGCATGGAGCCTGCTTCTCCCTCTGCCTGTGTCTCTGCCTCTCTCTCTCTCTCTGTGACTATCATAAATAAATAAAAATTTTAAAAAATAATAATAAATCTTTAAAAAATAAAATAAAATAAAATAAAATAAAATAAAATAAAATAAAATAAAATAAAAAATAAAATAAAAAATAAAATAAAATAAAATAAAATAAAAAAATAAAATAAAATAAAATAAAATAAAAAAATAAAATAAAATAAAATAAAAAAATAAAATAAAATAAAATAAAAAAATAAAATAAAATAAAATAAAAAAATAAAATAAAATAAAATAAAAAAATAAAATAAAATAAAATAAAAAAATAAAATAAAATAAAAAAATAAAATAAAATAAAAAAATAAAATAAAATAAAATAAAAAAATAAAATAAAATAAAAAAATAAAATAAAATAAAATAAAATAAAAAAATAAAATAAAATAAAATAAAATAAAAAAATAAAATAAAAAAAAATAAAAAAAAATAAAAAAAAATAAAAAAAAATAAAAAAAAATAAAATAAATAAAATAAAATAAAAAAATAAATAAAATAAAATAAAATAAAATATAAAATAAAATAAAATAAAATAAAATATAAAATAAAATAAAATAAAAAAATAAAATAAAAGAGGGATTTTCTATCAAGTTCCCGGAGCGAGGTCTAGTACATCAGTGTACTGCCTTTGCCTTCCATACCTTGCTCAAAGGAGAGAAAGTCAAGTCCTCCAACACAGAAGAGCCGCAGCTCTTTCTAATCCCATCGCTAGTCCTTTTGCTGTGGACTGGCCGTGCTACCCTCACTTATCCAGCAGAAGCGATTACATGAGGGCTCCCAAGAATTAAGACTTAAAGCTCCCAGACTCACCCCTTCCCTTGGTAATGGAGATGATACCCACACAACAGACTGGAAAGATAAGCTGCCCCCCACACAGCTTAAACCAATGGCTCTTAAGCTGGCTACACATTGGAATCAGCTGGAAAGCTATGGGAACATCTACGGGCTCTAAAGGAGGCCTGGGAACCTGCATTTGTAAAGGCTCCACACGTGAGTCAAGTGGACAAAGGACTGAGCCCCTGAGTTCCAGTGGAAAAGCACCTGGACTGCCTGGATCTTCCGTTTTCTCCACGGAAGCCCCTGCCAGTCACCGATGAGGACGATACTATGTTTGTTTCGCTGGGGCCGACAACAGTCCTCCCGGCAGTTATTAGGGAGAAGAACCTTGCCTTGCTCATTTACTTACATTCAAGATTTTTAACTCAGCCCGAAAGCCTCAACCACTTTCTGATCTCGTGTCCTGGAAAAACTGCCCCTCGCTCACCGTAGCTGGAGAACCAGACAGTGATGCTCCAGACTCTCGTTCTTTCCTTCGTGCCCATCCTGGGCCTCTGTGCACTTCTGATCCATGGTCCCACTTTCACCTCGAACTCATCTCACTGGTGCCCATCATTACTGATTCCAGACAGGCCGACAACGGTAACTGGTTAAACTCTAAAACATTCAAGCTTTTTTGCTTAATTGTCTTTTTTTATACTCCTCTCTCGTCAAGTCAGATGTAGGTTGTATGAGAAAGGGTAAACATGGGGCGCCTTGTGGGGGGTGGCGCTCAGTGGTTGAGCATCTGCCTCTGGCTCAGGGTGTGATCCCGGGTGCTGAGATCGAATCCTGCGTCGGGCTCCCCTGCAGGGAGCCTGCTTCTCCCTCTGCCTGTGTCTCTGCCTCTCTGTGTCTCTCATGAATAAATAAAAAGGGGGTCAACAGTTTCCAATTTTATTCTCTAGACTCATGTTCAGAAATCCAAGCTGGGGGGAGGCAAAGGGGAGCAGTTGCCAAGGAAGGCATGAAGGAAGTGAAGGGATGGCTCAAAGAGTAAGAGTCCACTAGGGGAAGAGCTTCCACGGCCTTGGGACAGGCTGGCTGCTAGGGCCCTGGCTGGAACACCAACACCTGGGCAAGAAGTGAGGGCGCTCCAGTCAGGAGAATGTCCTGGCTTTTCCTAGACTTTCCCAAGGGAGCCTAGTTATATGAAAAAAAAAAAAAAAAATCGCCGGTGGCTGTGACTCCTGGGGTGAGCCACCACCTTCTGGAGGACACATTCAACTCATCCCCAGGTCACTCCGCAGAGCACACATCACCGCAGCCCAGTTAACAGATGGGTACACTGAGCCTCCGAGAGGCAGGTCACTTCATCTGAACCAACGTCAAGCTCTAATGTGTTTTCCAAGCTCGGTGTCTTTTCCAGAACCCCTCGCACAGGATTAAGCTGATTTTTTTTTTTCTTGAAAGCACAAATCTCATTCACAGTAGGATCACAGTAAAAATGAATTAAATGCCTGCTCCAAAGTCACAGCAGGAGGCTGGCCCAGCGGCCCTGGCTACACTGCAGGTCTGGCGGAGTTCTCTGAGCAGCTGACAGCTTAGCCAATCCAGCTGAGCTTTAGTGGACTTGCTCGCCACCTCAGTGGCCAACAGTCATTACCTAGACTCCCCACAGTCGGCAGAGACCTGCGTGGGCTGCTGCTTCCTTCAGGCCCAGCTCAAATCTCTGAAAGTCTAGGTTGGCAGGGCCCAACCTCCTGCCATCTCCTGCCATCTCCGGGCCCCTGTTTACAAGTTTATCCTCCCCCTCACCCCCATTCTCCCTCCAGGAGCCTGGGAAGGCCCCTGCTTCTCCAGCTAGCGGGGCAACGCTGCCTCCTCCTGGCAGGGGTGGGAAGCGCACCCGCTGCAGCACAGTCTCCCTGGGATGTTCAAGGGAAGAGCCCAGGAAGCCCCAGGGGGGCCTTCAGGGAAGTCACGCAACGAGTCAGGAGGGCATGACGGGGAGAGTCAAGGAAGGAGGAGACCCCATGCATCACCCCCCGTTCTATGGGGTGGGAAGGGGACATGAGACCAGCCGAGCCTCAACATGCGTCAGCCTCCCCGGGCCCCACTCCCCGGGATGCTCACTCCGGAACCCTGAACCAGGATACCGGGGGTTGGGGGTTGCTCATGGGAAGCCAGGCGGCCGAGGAGGCCCTGACACAGACAGGTGCAGCCGGAGTAAGAGAACGCAGGCACCCCAACCCCCACCCCGGAAAGGCATCGCTGTGAGAAGCTTAGAGAAGCTTGGGCGGCTGGAGAAGCTTGGGTGCAGGTCACCAAAGAGCTTTCCTGAGACCAGAGCTTGAAGCCTGGGGGAGCGGAGCTCTGAGATGCCCAGAAGGGGGTCATGAGACGTGTGTCGGGGAGAAAAGACACACACCTGAGGGGGTGCATGGTGCTGACGGTGGTCCTGACCCCTTACTTGCAGTTGTTCTGAGCTGACTAAAAAAGACAACGATGAGCTGTTTGTTCCCAATGAGTTCTTTTATCCCCCCTTCTTTTATCCATCTAAGGTCTTTCTAGAATTGTAGCTATAGCAACAGTCCCTCAATTGTTCAAATCACACTCGGTGGAGAACACTATTTTTCCACCCTCCTTCTCACCATTTGGTTCGAACTTAGGTGGGGCCGCTGGGTTTGGAAACCAGTATCCCCCGAACTCTCAAGTGCCCCTCTCCTGGGGCTCGAGCTCCAGGGCCCAACAGAGCCTCCTGTAAGGCAGGCTGAGCAGGGGAGAGCTGAAGCATCGGAGGTGCAAGAAGGCCCAAGGCCTAGGACAGAAGCAGGCCTAACGACCACTAGGCCTCTTTCCCCATCCTCATCTCGGCCTTCTGGTCTCATCACTGACAGTCAACTCAAGGAAACGCCATCCAGGAAAAGAAGCAGAAAGTCGGGATTTCTCCTGCAAGCCTGTGCTGGAGCCTGCCACACCTTCTGGGCCCGGGAACACGTGCAGGCCCATCCCGGCCCCACACCCAGCCGCGCCCAAAAGTGAGAGAAACTATGCTTGACTATCCCCAGGAGAAGGAGCAAAGGAGGTCTTGCCCTCTGCCCATGCCCATGAACTAGTGAACATCCTGGGACCTGGCCCCCCACTTCAGAATGCTGAGGGGAGGGAAGGGGCCCACAGATCAGAGCCTGAGGTCTCGGTATGGAGGCCATGAACCGAGTAACCAGGATTTGCCCTTTGGGGCTGTGCTGCTGACTTGGCTTCCACTGGAGCTCCCCTTAACCTGTTGTTCAGAGGCACAGTTCTGACGCCGCCCCCCCCCCACCCCGCCCTGTGGGGTTCATTCAACACAGGCTTTCTATTTAGCCTGTGGCTATGCAAAGCCTCCCAACCTTTCATTTCTGTGTCTATCTCCCCTGCCGGGCTGCTTAGTGTATAGGCCCTAACACAGAACAGAGCTTAATAACAATGGGATACAAATATAAATGAACATCTTTGTCTGCAGTGCCCCAAGCTCTAGCTCATCCCCTGGCCCACACCTTCAGCCCATGGACACCTGAGGGAAGGTGAGGCTTTCTCCAACCTCTTCATGCCAACTGTCTACACCCTTTGTCCTAAGACCCACTTCCTAAGCTTTTCATGGGGCTGAGTCAAATCCCAGCCTCATGAGGTAACACCCCCTGCCATGTTAATGAAGTCCTCTAGGGACAAAATATCGGTCCTTCATGTGTTTTCAGGAGAATGACAAATCTAAAATACGTAAATCAAATCACATCCCTGGGACATATGTACAGCTTGGTATGTGAGCTCCTCAGAGAAGAGATTCTATAGAAATTTAAGTCTCCTTCCAAAAAAGTGAGAAATGCCTTTCCATGCTAGACGACTGAGAGAGACTACGGCAATTCTCTGAAATTTTTCTGAAATTGTCCCCTGAGCCTCAAAATTGGCAGAACTTTGTTTTCACTTTGTAGGAAGCTGGAGGCTGGACCTCAAGAGGGCTGGAGTCATTTCAGATGTGGAGATAGCCATCTCTCCTCCGTTGTCTTCTTCCCATTTCACATAGGTCTCAGCGAGCCAGGCTTTATTGAGCACCTACTGTGTGCGCGTGATATATCTCTTTACCCCCAATTCAGCCCTTAATCAGTTCTCATGATCTCCAGACGGGACTGAATTCTTTGAGGAGACCTGGGTTTTCTCAGAGTTCTTTCTGATGCTCCAAAGTTTAAAGCTAGCCTTGAGTAGTCATCAACACATGTTGATGAATTCATTCCAAGGCCTTCCTAAGCCTTACAGTAGAACAGCACCCGTTTCCCAATCAGTAGTTTACCTGCAAAATAAGACTCAGAAGATATTAATCATATATACATACTTGTGCCTATCATTAAAACATCCCTGTGAGGCCCGATTTACCCCAAGCAGTCAAATTAGACAAAAACCTTTAAGATTTACTTGAGTGAGAGACAGAGAGAAAGAGCGCACACACAGAGAGAGAGAAGCAGACTCCCTGCTGAGCAGGGAACCCAGTGCAGGACTCGATCCCAGGACCCAGGAATCATGACCTGAGCCAAAGGCAGATGCTTAACCGACTGAGCCCCCCAGGTGCCCCTAGGCCAAACCTTTATAATATAAGTCAAGAAAAGGGGGCCAGTGCCAGCCCGCTCTTGGTGATGCTTTGAATCAGTAATTACTCACTGGGAATTCCAGGGACACAGCCCCAGGTCTGAAGGGTCTGAAACGGGAGACATAAAAAAAAAAATAATTTTGAAACATGTGGAAAAGGCGTGAGCAAGGGCTGCGGAAGCCCGGAGAGAGAGACGCGTGGATCTTGCAAGAGCGAACTGACACCCGAGCTGTTGGGATGCATCAGCCCTCCCGAGCCAAGAAGCAGAGCGGAGGCGACATGTGTCACGGGAGGGGGCCCGGGGGCTCTCCCCGGACAGGACACATGGACAGCAGCTGGAGCAGGGCGCAGGCCGAGGCCGGAACGCATCCTCTGGCGGGCAGGCGGCGGCCCCCGGCGCGGGCTGGGTCTCCTGGGACAAGACCGGGTCCCTAGAAAGGCCCACGCAGCAGAGGTGGACGGGCCTGAACTTAAGACGGAGGGAGTAAGTGTGAAGCAAAGGGGCAGGCACGGTCGTCCCCTCCTTCCTCCAGGAGACGTGTGAGTCCTGCCGCCCGGGGAAGTCTGCGTGTCAACAGCCACTGCAGAGAACTGACTCTAAGGACAAGAGCCACTGCAGATGCCTTTGTCCCACCTGCATCTGAGCCACACCTCGTAACCAGGGCGGGATGCTGGACCAGCAACTGCCCTGCTTTGAGCTCTGCGGTGGCTCAGCACCCCCAAGTCCCAGTAGCTCCCTTGGTTGTTTTCTGCAGCAGCTTTTCTCATATTGTCTGATGAAGGGAGAATGTAACTCCTTCCAATAACAGAAGGATTTCTTTCTTTTTTTTTAAGATTTTATTGATTTATTCATGAGAGACACAGAGAGAGAGAGGCAGAGACCCAGGCAGAGGGAGAAGAAGCAGGCTCCTCACAGGGAGCCCCGACACAGGACTCGATCCTGGGTCCCCGGGGTCACGCCCTGGGCCAAAGGCAGGCGCTCACCCGCTGAGCCCCCCAGGCACCCCAACAGAAGGATTTCTAAAGGCATTTGTCTCTGATCCTATAACCTCTGAGCTACAGAGTCAGGGTTCGAGTTTTGAAGCTCTGGGCACCAAGCCACATTGGAGCGGGAGGAAAAAACAGGGATCAAAGCTGTTTCCTTGAAAGGAATTTCAGAAGAACCAGCCCTCTGCTCCCTATTCGCTTCTGGGGCAGTGGAGTTTCTTTCTTATCTTTTCCCCTTCTCCCCCCCCCCCCCCCCCCCCCCCCCCCGCAAGGATGATGGCATCAGTCTGTAGTTTCTTACTCTGGAAACAATGACCAAGTGCTCCGAAGGCATTTTGAGCCCTTCTCTAAATGATACCTGTCTGCGAAACCAAAATAGATTTATCTGGTCTCTCAGTTTTAGCCCATGAGGGAAGAAAGAGAGTCAAGTCACACCTTTTTGGAGAAAGGTCTGCTGAGATTTCCACTCACGGAGGCTGGAGATCAAGAGACCTCTCCTGTCAGACACTGAGAGTGCACCCAAGAAAGCAGGGCGCCCCCTGTCTCTGGGCCACAGGACTCCTCTGTGCTGGGGGCGGGTTGCTCAGGGACCATGGGGCCTGCTGTCATTTCTGGGTTATTTGTCTCATCTCCAGCAGACTCTGAGTCTTACCTCCGTAGTGGCACTGCCTGTCACAGTGGATGGATGCCATGGTGAGGATGACTTCAATCAAATGAGGGGCTACCCCACACTGGTCACTGGGCCAGTTGCTTCAGATACATGATTTTGCTTAATTTTCTCAAAATCCCATTTTACATATTGAAAAGATACGATCTTCACTTTCCACATGGAAAATTAAAGCTCACAAGGTGTATTCAACTTAGTGTTACGTGTCCAGGGAGAGTCGGCAGAGATTTGAGCTCCATCTGTATGACCCCAAACACATGCCTTTTCTACTCCCTGTGCTACTGTGAAAGGGGCCCACCACACGAGGGCTTCAGCTCTTGAATGAATTCTCCAAAGTCCAAGTAGTGTGGGTAGACTGATTCATTTGGCAAAATTACATTTTAAAGCGAATTCAAAGTGCCATTTGACCTGCACTCTAATCAAATATATATATTACAGGCACTGGTGTGGCTCAGTGGTTGAGCATCTGCCTTCAGCTCAGGTCATGATCCTCGGGTCCTGGGGTGGAGTCCTGCGTCGGGCTCCCTGCATGGAGCCTGCTTCTCCCTCTGCCTGTGTCTCTGCCCCTCTCTGTGTGTCTCTTGTGAATAAATAAAATCTTAAAATACACATATATGTATTTCCGTTAGGAAAAAAATTCCCCTGGAAGACCAAGGTGGGTAGTTTTTAGCACAACAATTCGAAGAGACTCCTGGCACATGCTACTCACCAAGCTGGTCCACACACCAGCAGCAGCAGCTAGGAGCTTTTAAACTTGTAGCTCTTCCATCTTCCTCAGTACACCCTCTCGTTTTATGAGCTACTATTATTTCCTATTCATGGAGTTTCAGCCATGTGCTGAATACATCCAGGGAGCAGGAACTGGAATCAAATCCTAATCAAAGGGTTGGCCATTTTACTAAAGCAAGCTTTCAGCGAATGCTAGGTTTCCGAGAACGCAGGAGGACTAGGCCAGAACTACCTTGGCGGTTGAGTAATGGCCCCAGGACTCGGCCCCTCAGGTAAACAGAGATGTAGAGATGTGGAATGGTAGTTATTGCTGAGGCACCAGAACTAAGAATGTCACATTCCAAAGTGGGCGTGAGACCACCATGGTGTAGGCTTTATATTAGCAGAGATCAAAATCCGTTTTTGTGCCTCTTACCCTTGAGCCCCTCTTCAGTCTCACAGCCAGCCTCCTTGCATATAAAAAGATGCGTGTTAGAATTAGGGGAAACGCTTACGAGACACTTAGTGCTGAGCTGAGTCCAGATACCACTTCAGGGGTCTCTGACTTCAAGCCTCAGGAAAGAGGCCACAACAAGACCACGTGGAGAGTCTGATATGGGTCTTCTGGTTGAGGGGATATGATGACTCCCATATAGAAAAATCTGGGTGACTGCTTCCACGGCAAAGGATCAGGGTGTTAGGCTACTGCACAGCTGAACACATTCTTTTGGACTCATGTTGAGCGAGCCAGGGGAAGGCTCTTACGTTCTCTCCAGGATGGCTGCCTAGAGGCACAAACAGTCCTGAGCAGAAAGACACCTCAGGCTGAGCAAGAGGACGCAACCAACCGCAACGAGGACATCGCCTAAGAGACATTTCTCACTGAGAGGAACCGCAGGTGAGAGATGGCCCGCAGAGGCAGGTGGGGCAGTGCAGGTCCCTGAAAAGCCTAAAAAGCAGAGCTAAGGAGAAAGTCCCCTTGCCCACTTGTCAGCTCCTGACAGCGCTGGTCAAGCGTGAGCTTTCCTGACCTCTTCTTTTCTCCCATCCTCTGCTACCACCCCAGAGGGTCAGCAGTTCAGGGGAGCAAGGTGGAGGAAAGGGGAAAGTAGAAGGCTGGGGAGGGGTGGAGGAGCAGCCCACCACAAGCACCCAGCAGGGGGAGATAACAGAAATGTATTCCCTCACAGTTGTGGAGGCCAGAAATCCAAAATCTGTTTCACTGAGCTGAAATCGAGGGGTCGGCAAGGCCGCACCCCAACCCCAGGGGATCTAGGGGAGATCCTATTCCTGCCTCTTCCAGCCCCTGGCGACCGTTAGCATGCCTCGTCTTGTGGTGGCATCACCACTGTCTCTGCCTTCCTGGTCACGTGCCCTCTTCTCTCCTGTGTAATAAAATCTCCCTCTGACTCTCTCTTATACGGATGCATGTGATGATGACATTTTGGGCCCACCCTGATTATCCAAGAAAACGTCCCCATCTCAAATCCTTAACCAAATCACAGCTCTTGCCACTTAAGGTAATAGTCACCCTTTGGCCTGGCGAGGCATCATTCACAGGTTCAAAGGATTGGAATGTCTCCTGAGGGAACATTATTCAGCCTTCCAGAGCATTACAGAAATTAGCCAATGGGTTTAGGGGTTAACACCTAACGAACAACCTGAAACAGGGTGGTTAAGTGACTTTCTTAACATCACACAGCCAAACAGTGGGTGATTCAGGACTTCAAGAAACGAAGTGTCCTGACTTCTAGACAAAAGCTTTGCCTTCTACGATACACAGTGACAAGTGACATTGGAACCCTTTACTTGCTATAGCTATTTTAAAGGTTTATCCAAGCATCCCATAACAGTTTCCTCCAAGAAAATCTCCATTTGGAAGCTCCTAAGTAAACACGAGAGAAAGGAGATTGCACCAGAGCCAGCTTACAGAAATTCTCACCCATTTCCACTCCAGGAGTATTTAAGGACCTCACAGAGCAAAGAATGAACTATGGGATTTCTCTTCTGGGATGAGAAGAGCTGGAGACATGATAAATCACCAACAGTGGTCATGAAGTCTAACTGCAGAAGACACTCAATGAGCACCTGTTTTGAGCAGAATCATATCTAATTACCTACCACGAAATAAAAGGGGGGAAGGGCCAGCAGGTGATGGCCTCCAACCTTCATCATTACTTAAGCACAGACAAGGCGGTACAGGCATGCTCTCGTTGTGCTTTACCACGCTTCACAGAGCCTGTGTTTTTCACAAAGTGAAGGCTTGTGGCAACCCTGCCTCAAGCAGATCTATCACGCCATGCTTCCAAGGGCATTTGCTCACTTCATGTCTCTGTGTCACATGTGATAATTCTCACAATATTTCCAACTTTGTTGTTATTATATTTGTTATCTGTGGATCAGCGATCATGACTCACCAAGAGCCCAGATGACAGTTCGCATTTTTTGAGCACTCAAGTATTTTTTATTTTTTTAAAGACTTTATTTATTCATGAGAGACATAGAGAGAGAGGCAGAGACACAGGCAGAGGAAGAAGCAGGCTCCATGCAGGAAGGCCAACGTGGGACTCGATCCCAGGATTCCAGTATCACACCCTGTGCTGAAGGCAAATGCTTTAACTGTTGAGCCACCCAGGCATCCCTCAAGTATTTTTTAATCAAGGTATGCACACTGGCTTTCACACATAATGGTGCTGTACAGTTAATAGACAACCAGAGGGCTGTTTATAATAACATATTATGTTATTATGCATAATTTTTATATTCCCTGGGAAGCAAAAAAAACTTCATTTGACTCACATTATTGCAATATTTGCTTTATTGCAGTGGCTGGGAACCAACTCCACAATATCTCTGGGGTATCCGTATATTTATTATGGGTCCTTTTGTCTTGGATGTGGTGAGTTGTAGTTTGGATTGAGAGAAGCCAGAAGGACCAGCCCAGTGCTGGTGAAGGAGGAGGATAAATACCAAAATTTGGACAAGTCTCCAAGATACCCTTGCTTAAAGCTCTGTAGGGCAGAAACTTCCCACCTGTGTGTGTCCACAAGCCTGATGTTGACAGGTAGCCAGGCTCTAGAAAGGTATAAGACAGCAAGCCATCTGTGGGGACGCAGAAATGCCAAGAACCCAAGAAAATGGAACCTGGGTGTCAGGCAACTGGTGTCGACAGAGGGGGCTGGAGAATGACTGGGAGAGAGACGAGCTGGGAGCCAGAGGAGCCGTGAGGTGAGGGTGGGTCCCTGCTGGGCCACCTCTCCGGAGATCAGGGGCAAAGGGAGAAAAGGGATGACCTGGGACTCACAGACTGTTGCAAGGCTTAGCCTATCAAGACGGGAAGCTCCATATCCTTTACAGCATCTCACAGAGAGGTCCTGAGGAACAGCCAAGGGCGATTTTAAGACTTGAAAAGCTCTCATGGGAGACATCAAGAGACCAGTGGCATTTGCAATCTGTACTTATTTTAAAATCAGTGGCTGTCAACAAGCTAAGTGCTAAAAATATGTTTGTTCCCCTTTTGCCATATTACAGACCCGAAAATATTGAAGTTATGAGGGTGCCTCTGCCTCCGCCACCCACTTAGTGTCAATTCAAAGGTGAAGCTGTTATAATTAGCCCTTTTCAAATGATCTTGATTTTCTTCTGCCGTCTTCTAAATTCAGGAATATAAAATCCGTTGAAGGGGAGCTTGCCTCTCTCAAGAAAACTCGACAGCTAATTATATCCTTGAGTTGAGCAAATCTTGGTTGCTCTCCTCTTCCTGAAAGCAGCAAACTCCCTCCTTCCCTTCCTGAGGCACACATGGGGTGGTTACTCTTCCTGAATTTTCCACTCATTCTTGGCCCTCTGAGGTCCCCAGGCTGGCAAAGAAAGAAAGAAAGAAAGAAAGAAAGAAAGAAAGAAACCTTTGCTTTCACTGATTTTGCACACTTCAGGCCAACAGTGACAGTGAAAGCAGATACAAGGGACCTGACCCTCACATGCAACCGGAAGTGTTTGCCAAGAGCGATAAAACAGGTCTGAGCTGACCTGACCCACTGGGCACTCTCACTTCAATCCTGAGCTCACCCATTTCACAGGAGCTACCGAGTCCTGCTCATTAGGAACCCCTGGTTCCTCTGCCCATCTGTCCCATATCCTTCGCTTTCCCAGTCAGTTTCCAGCAGGGTTTCAGGTGACAGTGATGTCACCTTTCAAGAGCCACACTGGGATTTTGATGCTGGCACTTCAGGTGCAAGACGAGCCCGGCTAGCATTTTAACCCAGGCTCTGAATCATAAATGGCAATCCTGTCTGCTGCAAACACTGACAGAAATCAGGACGTGGAGAGCACTTCCAGGGAGGATTCTGAGGCTACAGACTGCCTTAGTGGGAAGGAATACCATGGTCAGTCAGCAAAGGCCTGGCACACCCAGGGTCTCCTATTTGCCAACCCCACCCAAGGTGGAGACACCTTGAAGTCATCTGCAGCTGACAAAGTGTAGACTGACTGGCCTGAGGCGCAGACTTCTGGAAACTCATCCCAGATCTGTGGTTGACCTCCAGTGACTTCAGACAATATCTCTGTGTTTCACTTGCTCCTGCCGGAAAGCACTCTGTTGACAATAATCCCTCTCTAGGGGTGTCTGAAGATGAACGGGTTAATTTAAAGGCCCTTAGGGCTCTTTGGAAGGAAAGCACTACATAAATCCTGAGCAATAGTACCAACATTGTCTGCTTTACCTATAAAAGGAATAAATCTGTTAGGTCACTGAATTTCTTTGACTGGATTTCAGTCTCTGCAAGGTGGAAATAAATTGCTATCTTATGCGGCTGAGACTAACTGACCAGTAAGAGTACCATGTAGGTTAGAATGTATAATTGGAGAGTTTGACAGGCTCCCCTTAGTAGCAGCTGGTCTAGTCTGGCATGCTGACTAAACAGAACACAGTAATATTGGACATGACTGTCTCAAGCACAAGCAAGAAAGAGCTTCTTCTTTTAAAAAATTATGTATTTATTTATTCATGAGAGGCAGACACATAGGCAGAGGGAGAAGCAGGCTCCCCACCAGGAGCCCGATGCAGGACTTGACCCCAGGACCCTGGGATCACAACCTGAGCCAAAGGCAGATGCTCAACCACGAGCCACCCAGGTGCCCCAAGAGAGAGCATCTTACTGTCACGCTGTGAGACTAGCAGAACCTAGAGACCCCCTGGACACCTCACCAGACCATCATTCCCATGGTCATCATCACCCCAAGTTAGCCCTGAACCCAAGGAATGGATGCAGTCATTGGATTCACAAAAAAAGTAATCTCCTGGCTCAGCATCAGCCTTAAAGCTACAGATTTAGTGGTTTCTATAGCAGCCCCCCTGGGTAAGAAGCAAATAACTTCAACGGCTGGAAACATGTCTGTATCACAGGCCTCAGGGAGGAATAAGAAATAGAAAGAAACCCACCATAACAATTCTGTGTCATTAACACATTCACAACAATGGAAAGTGAACACACATAATGCAGCATTGGCTGCACCATGACTGAGAACCCCAGAATGGGGGGGGGGATGAAACCCAGATTCTTGCCCTTACTATGTTCCCTACCGGCTGGGCAGCCCCCATGCATCACTTTACCTCTCTGTCTGCTCACGGGCATGGGGGAAACTGGACTCGATCACCTCTAAGGCACTTCCCATTCTAGGTTGCGGAGAATCCCTGATTCTAGTTTTAGGTACTGGGCCCCATTAGCACAATGGTCTGAGGTCCACAGGCTGCCTTTCCAATCTGACGTATTGGGACATAGTAGCTGCGCATCTCTGAGTGTCAGAGCCACCTGGGGAGAAAAGCAGCAGCACAGCCTCCTCTCTCCAGACACCGGGACTAGTAAGGCAGAGGTGACACTGTCCAGGACACTGGTGAACAAGTGGGTCAACCTCTACACCTTCCCATGACACCACATGCTAAAAAAGACCCATGATACCAAGAGCTTTATGAACATAAGACATTTGGAGACAAGACACCAAAGCCACCTGGAGGGAAGAGGGCCCCCCTGTGTGCATTCTCTGTTAGTAAAAGGAATTAAACAGCAGGAGCTCCCCTGACCACTCCTCCAGTGGACCTCCATCCTCAAGGCCTAGAGCTTCTGGAAGGAAGAGGGCAGCCACCTCTGCTCCCCTCTGGTGAGGGGAGCAGCGTAGGCACGGAAACAGACATCAGGACTCTTAGACCAGGGAAGACTTCTTTCGGAGGCAAGGATCCCCTTGGACCACTTTTAGTGTCAAAACGCTGGGCCTGGAAGACAGCACTAGACTTGGCCTAGTTGCACAGCTTAGGCTCCTGAATAACGGCAGTTTAAACAAATGAGATATAACTTCATTAAGCCTTTGTGTAGTGCTTCAGCGTGAGTGGCCTCCAAAACGTGAGACGACAACCTCGGAAACGCCTCCTAATAAAAACCCCACATCAGCTGACCTATCCTACTCTCGAGAGAATTTCAGGGGCTCCTCATCATTCGTTCTCATCCTGAAGAGCTTGCCACAATTTAGTTTTCAATTAAGAACTGAAGCCCTTTCCAACTCCTTCACCTTTTAGATACTTTTTTTAACTTTAAGTGTTTTCATAATTGACCCTAAAAAAAAAAAAAAACTTGCCATAATCTTCCAAAGGACTTTCATGCAATGACGTGACTGCAGGTGGATGTAGATACAGAGCCGTGTGATTTAAAGCACACTTCAATGGTTATCTTGTACCACACGCTCCAAAGAGCACTAGCTCTGCTACCAACGCAGAACCTCCCTCTGTGAGGGTTGGTGGCCCCGCCCAGAACAGCTGGATGCTTATTTTGCTCAAAGGTTCCTTTTTAGAATTTCAACCCTCTTCCTGTCCCCTGAGGAAGTCCTGGGACGGCTTTGCCAAAAAAGTCCCATTCCAGCATTTATTTACACTTATTTCTGGGAGCAATAGGCTGAGAAAGAAGAGCTGTGCTCACGATCAATTTGAAATTTGAATAAACCTGGTAATAACAAACTCATGGTAATAACATAGACTTGGGGCACGTGACTGGCTCAGTCGGTGGAGCATGCAACTCTTCATCTTGTGGTTGTGAGTTCAATCCCAGGTTGGGTGTAGAGATTACTTAAAAATAAAATCTTAAAAAAAAACAAACAAACATAGACTTGACTGGCCATACATATTATTATAACTGTTTTCTAAAGAAGGATGGGGAAAAAAATGCAAATCAGCAAAACTACCTGAAACTTCTGTGTTGTGGATCAGTTGGGCCAGCTCTCAACCAAACTGCCGGGTGTTGACACCCCATTCAATCTTCCGTGTCTTTCACCTCTCACCTCTCCAGATACGGGGGCCCTTCCTGCCCCCTGAGGCCTCCACACACAGCATTCCCATATTTCATCAAAATCTCAAAAAGAACTGAAATAATCCAAGTCCAGTGTTATGGCTTTTTTGATGTGTCAACCTGGCTGGGTTACAATCCCACTTATCCCATCAAACATTAATCTAGGGGGTGCTGTGAAAGCATTCTGCAGGTGGAACTGAAGTCTTAGAGACCATTAGTAAGGAAGATTATCCTGAAGAATCTGAGTGGGCCTGACTCATCAGTTGAAAGGCCCTCAAAGCAGGACTAAAGCTTTCACAAAAAGAGAAGGCGGCTTTCCACGCCGAGTAGCCCCTGGCCCCGGCCACGGATTCCAGCTTGTCCATGATCTTCCAACCCTGGGGTCCTGCCCGACAGATTGCACACTCCCAGCTCCTATTACATAGGCTAATTCCTTGTAATAAATAGATAAATAGATGGATAAATAGCTAATTGATAGGGAAACAGATACAGATAGAGATGAATATAAGATACAGATGCAGAAATAAACGGATATATTGGGGCACCTGGGTGGCTCAGTTGGTTGAGCGTCTGCCTTCAGCTCAGGTGATGATCCCAGGGTCTTGCTCTGTGGGGAACCTGCTTCTCCCTCTGCCTCTGCCTGCCACTCCCCTTGCTTGTGCTCTCTCTCACTCTATCAAATAAATAGATAAAATCTTTTAAAATAACAATAAAATAAGCAGATATATAGATGGATAGATCTCCTACACCTGCTTCTGCTTCCCTGGTGCAACTCTGACTAATAGAGATTTTGCTACCAGGAGTGAGGTTTGCATGGAGGAGGTCACCGTTAAACCCTGCCTTATATACCCAGGTGTCCCTCAAGTCCTCAACTGGGAAACTTGCAGCAAAATAGAAACAAAAACAAAAAGGAGATGAAAGGAGAGGAAAACAGCCTCATGGCATCACTCCCAGGGCTTTGAAGCAAGGTTGGGGTGATGTATGGAAAGGCTAAGTGACACTGTAACGAGAAAACAATGACAAATCCAGTTGCTATTTATTTCTAAGCCTCCGAATCCCAAAAGTGTAGTGCACTCTCCGCCCAGGAGAAATAAAAGGGTACTTTCATGACAACGACGCCATTAAATCCTGTAATCATCAGCTAAATCCTGACAGGTCAAATTGTTCCTCAGTTGAAAGAAAAGACACGGTCACAATCTGGACATCTCTACCATCTGGCAGAAAAAAATAAATGACTCAGTGGCCCTGGTTTTTGCCTCTGCCCCAGACCTCCAACCCCAAACCCTCCTGCCTTTCCGTCTCAGGGCAGGAGGCGGGTTTGTGTCTTCATGGTTCTGCTTGTCTGTTCCCACAGAGGTGACTGAAAACACTGTACGGAAGTCATTCCGCTATCAGACGTTCATGGACACCCAATCCACGCACTTCTCTGGGTGCTGAAGCTAAGTGACTGCCCTCGAGAGCTTGCTTTGTGGTTGGAGAAACAGTATTTTTTTTTAAAGATTTTATTTATTTATTCATGAGACACAGAGAGAGAGAGAGAGAGGCAGAGACACAGGCAGAGGGAGAGGCAGGCTCCACGCAGGGAGCCCGATGTGGGACTCGATCCCAGGACCCCAGGATCATGCCCTGAGATGAAAGCAGAGCCTAACCACTGAGCCATCCAGGCATCCTGGAGAAACATTATTTTTTGCTTACTTCTCTCTATATATTTTTTATCTTATTTCCTTGTTTTACTTTACTATATGAGTAAGTAATTTCGGGATGTAGAAAGGACCACGATGAGCATGGAACTGGGTCACAGGGTGGAAGCGATGACAGGAGGCAAGAAGTTTCAGGGCGGCGCTCTGAGGAGCGAGGACCTGGATGATGCGCTGGAAGGGGCCACACACAGATCTGGGGTGTGGAAGATCCTAGAAGTTTCCACATGCTCTTCCCACCGACCGCCCAAGAGGTGGGATCCACATGTCTCCCCGCCGTCGGGTTTGGCTGCAGGGCCTGCTGTGGCTGACAACGTGTTAGCAAACGGGAGGCCGAGGCTTGAAAAGCGTGGGCACATCGGGACTCCCTGCCTTGCTGCTCCTGGGAGCCCGGTGACGTCAGCAGGTGAGGATGCCCGGGTGCACCTGCTGGACACCGGGGGACCCGTGGCCCATGGCCCCTGTGGTACTGCGCTCAGCAGACTCCGACCAGGCCAGCCGCCAGCAGGCACAGGCCTAGGCCCAAGTGAGGTCAGGGGAAGCTGCAGGCCAGAGGAGCCCCCAGTCAGGCACAGACTCCTGGGCTAGAGAAATGCTGGCTGGTGAAGACCATTAAGCCGTGGGGTGTCCATTAGACAGAAACGCTCACTGTCATGTGCAGGCAGGGGTACTCATGTGGTACCCTGGAGGCAGGTCCTGGGGAACTCCAGAAAGCCCACTGTGACCCCAAGCCTTCAGCTTCACCAAGGCCTCCGGAAGCACTCCGAGCAGTTACTGACTGACCCCGGGATGCAGGCCGCAGCTGGCCGCCTGTCTTCCAAGCAGTGGGCGCCGACTGTCTTCGTTCCAGGAGATTTTTTCAAGGATTTCTGTTCAGTGCACAGCCTCGGAAGACAGAGAGAGGGTGGCCCTTCAGAGCACAGACAAGCACGCTTTCTGCCCAGTGTAAAAGATTCGAGATCTGTAGGCTGCATGGGCACGTGTCACCTGGTCCTGGCCGGGTCACCCCGTGACAACAGGAGCTTGGGGAATGGGTGCAAGAGATCGCCTCTAGGGCTGGGTGTAATCGAGACCTCCGTCTCCGCATTGGGAGTCTCTGATCTCTGCCGGCACCCTCTACCCAGAGGCAGACGAACTTGTTAAACTACAAGAGGGCAAAATCTTTCACAGTTCCAGACACCCATTAATCAAAACTCCTGCGTATAAAACTATCAGCCAAACTCGCATAGGGGATGCTGCTCAGTGTCTGGTAAAGGTCCATTTCTCTGCAAATGGCCCTGGAAAAGCACATTATGCACCTATTTCCAGAAAACTCTGGGGCAGAGACATCTGCACACATCCTTCTTGTTCTTTTAAAGGACATGAGATAAAGCGGAAAGTCAAGTCCGTTTTTCACACCATTAAAAAAACAGGAAATGATATGGATGTAGTAGGAACACAAAACTTTCAAGGCAAAAGGAAAATAGAGTAGGTCTGTCCTCTTTCACTTCCAGAGCACATCCTTGTCTTTGGTCTCTGGGTAAATGATTTGGGGAGCCACTATTGTTCCCCCACAAGGCTCAGATTTTGCAGGACAAGAGCCATCTTTGTGCTGCATCAGTTGTAGGGCACCAATTCCTCCCATATGTGGAATGCTTGTCTTCAACTCTGATTGCTCAGTAGAAACTCCTAGGGACCTTTAAAAATAAATTTCCACAGGCTCACCATAGGCCAATGAAGTTAGAATCACAGGGAGAGCCAGGGATGAAACCTCGGGAGAGCATAACATGAAGGTACTATAGGCATATGAACATCAACTCAAATGGGGCGCCTGAGTCAGTTAAGCATCTGACTCTTGATTTGTGCTCAGGTTGTGATCTCATGGTGGTACGAGCAAGCCCCACGTCAGGCTCCTTGCTCAGGGCAGAGTGTGCTTGAGACTCTCTCGCATTCTCTCCCTCTCCTTCTGCCCCTCCCCTGACATTCTCATTCTCTCTCTCTCTCTCTCTCTCTTTCTCTCTCTCTCCCATCACAAATACATACTTACATACATACCAATGCAAATGGCCTTTCTCCCAAATTTGTTCCATTCTAAAGGGGCAGATAAAGGTGGGTGTTGAGATATTTATTTATTTACTTAGCCTGAATTGGAGATGAGAATGCTCAGTCATTCGTTCATCCAGTCCCCGTTTGTTAAAACACCAGATACATGTCAGGTTCTACCCTCCAGGGGTCACAGTGCACAGGGGAAGACAGCAAGAAAATCAGCAACTTTTTTTTTTTCTTCCAGATTTTATTGGGACGCCTGGGTGGCTCAGCGGTTGAGTGTCTGCCTTCGACTCGGTATGATCCCGGAGTCCCAGGATCAAGTCTCAGGATCGAGTCCCACATCAGGCTCCACACAGGGAGCCTGCTTCTCCCTCTGCCTATATCTTGGCCTCTGTGTGTGTGTGTGTGTGTGTGTCTCTCATGAATGGATGAATAAAAATCTAAAAAAAAAAAAAAATTTACTTATTTGAGAGAAAGAGAGCTTGAGTAGGGAAAGAGGAGGCTCTGAGCACAGAGCCCCAATATGGGGCTCGATCTCATGACTCTGAGGTCATGACCTGAGCCAAAATCAAGAGTCAGACACTTAACTGGCTGAGCCACTCAGGCACCCCAAGAACCAGCAACTTTAATGCGCCAGAAGTGAAAATGCAGAATGCTACAGAACACAGAAGAGCCCCGTCTTTCTTCTGCCCCCCTCAGTCCTGTGCTCCTCACCTTCACACACGTACCCCCAATCAGCATGCGCTTGTGGCTGCAGGGACTGGGTCCACCTCCATTTGCACCCCTTTACCAAAGCCAGATGGTGCTTTTAATAAATATTGATTCAATATTAATGACATATAAATAAATAGAATACGAAGTAATAGCTCTGCTATTCAGAGCACCTGAACAGCATCTTCCTTTCTGACTTGGAACAGAGGTTTCCAGAAATGGAAAACAGGGAAAAACAACTGCCATTCCTAAAGCTCAAGGTTACGTGGAGATTGAGAAGTGACACATTGGGAGTGGGTTGGAAGGCAGAGACGACGCGGACCCAAGGGGTGCCCGAACCACCTGCACGAGGAAGCGGTTGCCAGAGCAGAAACTTCTTTGGAAACATCTCCTCCCGGAGCAGAGACGCCAAGGGGCCCATGCGGACCCAAGGCTCAGGTCTCCCACGATGTACAGTCCCTCACCTTAGGAGACGAGCAGTAATCCTCTCCCGTCGCGTTACCAGGGAGGATGAAGGACTTTCTGCTGCTGCACATGCCATCAGGCGGCCTCGGAAAGTGAGCCCGGTGGACTAAGCCCCCCGCCCCCCGGCTGCCCCGAATCCTGCAGGGCCCTGGCTTTGCTTTCTGGGGAGCACGCAGCCACAGGGCCCTCGGGGAGCCGGGCGGGACTCGGTGGGGACCGGGCTTCAGGCTCAGCCCAGGGGGACGTCAGGGCAGTCCCTCAGGGTCTGCCTGGGGGGGGGGCGGATTGCAGGGGATGAATGGAGCCACCGAGCATCGCACACAGGGGGAGGTCAGGGCAGTCCCTCGGGGTCTGCCCTGGGGGGAGGTCCTCAGGGGGCTACAGGGGACGAATGGAGCGACCAGCACGAGCCTGCGCCCTGCAAGGGCCTAACCCAGCACCTCGGATGCTCTGGCTGCCCGCACCGGGCCCCACTTGGGCCTCCTTACCCAACACGTGACCCACAGCCTGTCCCAGGTCTGCTCTGTGCCACCAGCTCGGAGAGACTCGGGACAATGTCAAGACGCCGATACCGGCTCTCTCCCACCGTCGGGCTGAAAATGCCCCCAATGTCCTGCCGCTGCGAACCTACTTAGACACCTGGACGTTAGCACCGCGGAGCCAGGTGTTCAACAACTTGGGCAGGCAACCGAAGAAAAGTATGACTCCCTCTCAAGTCAGACAACGTGCCTCTCTATTCCTTTCCTTTTCCCTTTTCCCTTTTCTTTTTTTTTTTTTTCTTTTCTTTAGGATTTTAATTTATTGACTCATGAGAGACACACAGAGAGGGAGAGACCCAGGCAGAGGGAGAGGCAGACTCCCTGCGGGAAGCCCAACATGGGACTCGATCCCAGACCCCGGGGTCACACCCTGGGCCAAAGGTGGACGCTCAGCCACCGAGCCCCCCAGGCGCCCCACCTTCTTCTATCTCAAAGGCCTCTTCCAGTGTCAGGCCGACCACTGTGAGCTGAGGGAGATGAGCTGGAAGGGGAAATGATGAGGCGAAGAACTCGGTAAGAAGCATCAAGGTGGAAGAGAACAAGGGTGCCCCAGAGGAGGGCACACCTGGGCCCCACGTCTGCTGGGATCAGGGATGAGCAGGGTCAGCCTCCTCAGACTCTGGGAGCTTGAAATGGCAAGCACTCACCTCCAGGGCCATCATCCCCTTCCTCACTTCTTTCAGAATGGCTCTTCCTGGTGCAGGAGGACCAGCTAGGACCATCTCCCGAGAGCCTCTCTGACAGGGACCTGCAACAGTTCACTGGGTTCCCAGAGGTCAAGCTTCTGGGTCCTCACGCCCCAAGAAAAATGGAGTCATCCGAACTTGTTTGGCGAGCTTTGTGTGGGAGAAAAGCTGGACATGGGAGCACCTTCTCATCGTCTTTTTAATCTTAACCTTTTCTTCTTTTGGCACTGACTGCGGAGGGGGTAAATTAAGATACCACTTTTTTTCCTAGTATACCTTATAATTGAAGCACTGAGCTAACTCCACATCTTGTTTCAAAATCTGGAGGCCACTTCAGAAATATATATGAATGGCTCAGTGGTTGAGAGTCTCCTTTTGGCTCAGGTCATGATCCCCGGGTCCTGGGATCGAGTCCCACATCGGGCTCCCCACAGGGAGCCTGCTTCTCCCTCTGCCTGTGTCTCTGCCTCTCCCTGACTCTCATGAATAAATAAATAAAATCTTAAAAAAAAGAAGTACATATGTTACTTCAAAATAACATATGGGCACTCAAACAGTCTGCCAGGTTCTTGATCCCCAGAAGTGAAAACAAAAAGGAAACTATTACAGAGGGATATTGAAGACCGGAGAAAAAGAAAGAACGCAAAGTCCTCACGTCTGGTTAGTCAATTAATTTTAAGGGAAGAAGGCTGTGCATCAGGAAAACAGATACATCGTACCATAAACACGTTATTTTAACTTAAACTACAGACATGCACATCCCTTCATCAGGGCCTTCCCACTGGGTATGGGTCCATTAATTTAGACTTCCCATTGTCTTTCTTGCAAAAAAATAAAAATAAATAAGACCCATCACTCTGGTAGAGACTATTGGCTCTTCACCCAAATTGATTCTCCCCCACTCCCTAAGAACAGATTGCAGTTCAGAGTGTTTCTGGCCCCCAAACACACATTTCCCAGTCTCTCTTGCAGTTAGGCATGATCACGTGACTAAGGCCTTGTCAAAAGAGTGTTTGCAAAAGGGATGAGTTTGCAACAGAGTGTTTGCAGAGGCATCTGGGCTTAAGATAAGGGGACGCCTCCTCTACGCCTGTCCCTCTTCCGATTCCAGAACCCATAGCAGGCTTACAGCCCTGCAGTAACAAGAGACCTTAAGGTTACGAGGTCAAAATGACAGAAAAAACCTGGACCCCCGAATGCCCGCACTCAAGACTTCCCTAGAATGCTCACCGTGGATGACTCCAGAGAAAAGCAAACAGGCAAATGAAAGTCAATCCTCTGTGAGCCGCAGGATTATTTACGAGGGCTTTTCATTCACCAGCCTTAGTATCCCCTCATAATTCAATCATCTGTGGTGTCCAGCCTCAACATGTTAGTGTGGACTACAAATGTAAAGAAATATGTATACAGGAAACCATTGGAGGGTTGAATCCATCGCATTTTAATGGCTTTCCCTCCATTTTCTACAGATGTCTTCATTTTCACACTCATGTTTCATCCTTTTAAAGTAAAATTTGACTAAATTGACTAAATGGACATGGGGTTTTATCTCACAACCTGAGATCATGACCTCAATTGAAACCAAGAGACAGACACTTAACCAACTGAGCCATCCAGTGGTCCCATATTTGACTCAATTCTTATGGCACACGCTGACCCTTGATGCATCAGCCCCTGCTTTTCTGCGAACCATCCTCAAACTCACTCGTCTGCAGCCAGCGATTCAGGCTGGTTCTGCTGAGCGCCTTCCTGTGGCAGCTGCAAGCCGGCCGGGCAGCTCTGATTCTGGGGTGGCCCAATGTTGCCTGAGGTGAAGGGGGCAACTAGGCCATCATCCACAGACCACCTGGTCAGGGAGCTGCAGTGTGCAGAGCCTCTCGAGGGCACACATCCCTTCCGTTGCATCCTATGGTTCAAAGCCAGTCCCAAGGCCGGCCACACTTCAAGGGTAGGGGAATGTGTGGCACCTCTGGATGGCAGACACTGCAAAGTCACTTTGCCAAGAGGCACAGATACAGGAAAGGAGTTTGTTGTGAACACAGTTTCTCAGCAGTCTTCCACGGACAGTGAACATACAACCCAAGGGATGGGAAACAAAGTGAATGAGAATCCCTCTGGAGTAACCACTAGTCAAGTGTATGCCCATGGGTGCCAAGCATGTCCGTCAATATGGCCTGCAGGAGGAACTGAGGTCACCATGAAGGAAAAACCATGAAGTGGACAGCAGTAAAAAGACCCCCTGATATTTCCAAAATTTGGGAAACTTAGAGCAAGAGGAACTGCTTTTGCCTGCCAAGTTACAAACTTTCTAGGATAAGAACGGTGGGGCAGAGAAAGTTGGTGTGTGCTCACTAAATGTCCCACGTGCACACTACATTTCCGAGCCCCCCGCCCCAAAGTTATAGTGGGGCCGTGGGACTAGCTCTGGCTAACGAGCTATATTACTCCTGGTCTGAAACACTAGAACCAGCGTGCCTCTTCGATCGTCCTTTTCCTGTTTAGTAGTGACCTTGATATCCACACCTACCAGATGGTCGAGCTACAAGATTAAGGAGGGCCATCCAGTCTAGAATAAACTTCATATGAGTGAGTAATAGCACTGTGCTGAGTTACATCACTGAGACTTCAGGATTTATCTTTAACATATGCAAGTCTACCCAACGGTAATGCTTACTTGAACACGCACAAGACCTCGAGGGAGACCAAAATAATCTGTGTAATGCATCCATGCTCCAGAATCGGAATTCAATGATTAGCGCATGGAGTTCCTCAGAGAGTCCCAGGAACACAGAATTATTCAGTGTTAGGTTAGTTATGTTCCCAAAAAGAAACTCTTTTTTTTTTTAAGAGAGTGTTCTTTGACAAGATCTATATTCTCCAAGCCTCAGGAAAAATTAACTAGAAAGACCATTCTATGAATGCCCAAAGTCCTCCCCCACTACTCTGCAGCCGTGGTAGGAGGAAAGGGCAGGTGGAAGGTACATAGTGCGCCTATTTTTGCTTTACTGGGAATGTTTACTATTACTGGGCACCGACTCTATCTGTCGACCAACTGCCATTCACCCAAATGGAAGAGCAGAGAGAGGCCTCGTTTCGTATCAATAGACTGAGAGTCCAAAATCTCTAGTTGTACCATAGATCCTCTGGCCAGGCGCCTGACCTTACTCCCCCACCCCCCTGAAAGGCATACTAGCTCACAACCAGAGCTCCTGGACTGTGGCAAAGCCCCTGGCCAAACCCTGAATACAAAAGGTCCAGATGCCACGTTCTGTAGAGAGCCTCAGGGAGGCAGACAGTTCATCTACTCCCTTGGATGACCTTTCTGTCTCCTTGTGGGTGGATGGGTTGAACATCAGCCTCATTATGATGAGAATTAGAATTAGAAAAAGCAGATAAACGTGTTTGTCCATAA
This sequence comes from Vulpes lagopus, assembly GCF_018345385.1. NCBI lineage: Eukaryota > Metazoa > Chordata > Mammalia > Carnivora > Canidae > Vulpes > Vulpes lagopus. The sequence continues at coordinate 98,414,247 of NC_054831.1, read as the reverse complement.
GGTATCATAACGGTAAAGCGATTACAAGTATTCTGGGACACTGAAACTAAACCCCCATTTGGGAACATTTACAAGTCCTCTGAGGTTTGAGCTGCTCCTTCTGACACGACCTCACTTGGGAGGACATCCCTCTACCTCTGTAATATCCCCCCAGCCTGGTGCATCTGGTGAAAGTGGGGAAGGCGCCAACTATGATGCACACAGGTTAACAGACCTTTAAGTTAAAGAAAGGGAACTAGGGGAGGAGGCTCAGCTTGGAGGAGGATAAGCAGAGAAGACAACGACGAACAGAGAGAGGAGGTACATGGTCCACTGCTCCTACGCTGAGAATCTGAGGCCTGGACTCAACTCTACCTGAGGCACCGTGATGGGCTTCAGAGCCCAGGTCACCCAACATCACAGATTGCACTGCATTCTCCCTGGATTACAGGAAATGCCACCAGCGTCCCTTCCTCCAGGGGTAATGAGCGAGAGGTCTAACTGGTCGCGCACAGGAAGTGGTGAATAAAACCCCGGTGAAGACAGGAAGCTGCAGGCATGGGCAGCCTGAAGCAGTGCCAGCCTCAACACCCACCCAGCCCCCGGTGGCCGCCTTTCTCCACATGTCTGGGCTCCGTACTGGTGGCCCTTGTCCTGCCTCACCCAGCCCTAGCATACTTACTTTTTTAAAATTTTGAAAAATAAAAAAATTTTTAATTAAAAAACTTAATAATAAAGACAGAATCAAACTATCTTTTAAATTGGGAGAGACGGGGATCCCTGGGTGGCCCAGCGGTTTAACACCTGCCTTCAGCCCAGGGCCTAATCCTGGAGTACCGGGATCGAGTCCCACGTGGATCTCCCTGCATGGAGCCTGCTTCTCCCTCTGCCTGTGTCTCTGTCTCTCTCTCTCTCTTTCTCCCTGTGTCTCTCATGAATAATTAAATGGAATCTTTAAAAAATAAATAAATAAATTGGGAGAGACGGGCAGTTTGAGCATCAGCCTTCAGCTCAGGGCATGATCCTGGAATCCTGGGATTGAGTCCCGCATCAGGATCCCCATGGAGAGCTTGCTTCTCCCTCTATGTCTCTGCCTCTTTCTCTGTATCTCTCGTGAATAAATAAATAAAATATTTTTTAAAAATAAAAAATTGGGAGGGAAAAGGCCAGGTATTTTTTAAACCTTGCGCATGTCCCCTGGCACCTCCAGCTCTCTGAGTACAGGGGTTGGTGGCTGGAGCCATAAGGCTCTGGAGGAAACTGAGGCCCCTGAGAAGCTGGAGGACACTGTCAGACCCACTGTCCAAAACCTTCCCACTCCTCAGAATCCGGTGTCAAGGCCAATTCTATTAGGTCGTCTCAAATGCCTTGCCCCGAAGAAGCCTCCCAGAGGACCTCGCTGGAAGTTTGCTTGGGCGTTCATCAGGTCATTCATGTCATGAATAAGTGTGTCTTTTTTCCTCTTACAAAATTCCATGCATGCTTGACTACATCGACATATTTACGGAGGAGAAAAGTAATTTCAACATAACAAAGAAATGTGTTTGGAGTGCGGTCTCTGGCTGTGGCCCTGCCAGGTGATCAGCTATGTGGAGCTGAGTGATGACGATGGCCCCAGGTCTCAGTTTCTCCACCCACAAAAGGGCTGAACTGCAGCTCTGAGGGCCCCTGGGCCTAGCATCTCATCAGACTGGGAACTCTCATCCCATCTCTGGTACAGCATCTGGGTACAGCTCTGTGCTCAATCTACATGGGCCGCAGACTCCCCAGGGGAGAATGAGACAGAGGACCTGCCTTTGGGGGTCCAGGCCTCACTGGGTTAGCGGTCGTCACCACCCATAGTCATTTGGGGTTTTTTTTTTGTTTTTTGTTTATTGTTTTTGTTTTTGTTTTTTTAGTCATTTGTTTATCAAACTACACTGCGATGTTGGGCACTATTGACCAACATTTAAACTTCACCTTAGGATACAGGAAATATTAGACACTCATTTTACAGAGGAAGACGCTGGAGGCTCCCCAGGTCACTCAGCTAGGAAATGGCAGAGTCGGGACCCAATTTCAGGCAATCTAGCTCCGAAGTTCACGCTCCTAACCATGGTGGGCTTGCAATGCTGTTGTCCATTCATCTGACTCCCCTCCCACCAACTCTCCAGCCAAGAGCTTACAATTTCATAGGAGGGAAGAAAGCCTCCAACATAGAATTGCCAAGAGTATCTTGCCTAAGATGGCTCAGAATACTCCAGTCATTATCATCAGCCTTGGTGTTAGATGATGGATCCCGGTGGATTAAACAGATCTACCACTGCCTTCTGTGAGTCCAGCATTGAGAATACATCCCCGGGGGGATATGGAATAAGAGGAAAGGGCAGGTGGACAAAATCAAATGCTCTCCAGGGAGGGCCATCTTCGAACACTTCAATAATGCTGTCCTCCTCAGCATAGCATCCAAGGGCTAGGCCTGGTCTCGCCACGATCCCCAACTCTCCCCTACCATTCCTAGTTCTTGGTGATCGTTCCCTTTTCCAAGCCTAGAGGGAGGGACTCAGCAAATACAGGTATGTAAAAACAATATGATCTGTGAAGTAATAGATTCCATGAAGACAGAATTTGGTGAATTATTTGTTTACCGGGTTTTGTTCATCTAGGCAACAGAATCTTTTTGAAAAATAATCTTTCCTTCTCTGATTATCATGGTAATACATTTTCGTTATAGATATTTTAAATGATACAGAAACATATACAGAGAAGAAAATGAATACCCGCAGTAGATCCACACACCATCAACCTTTTGGTGGATATCTGTGAATCTTTTTTCTATGCGTCTTTGTATATTTTTAATACAAAAATAAGAGATCACTCGATAGCTTGCCTTTTTAACTAAACAACACAGGTTTATTTTATTTTTTTTAATTTTTTTTTTATTTATTTATGATAGTCACACAGAGAGAGAGAGAGAGAGGCAGAGACATAGGCAGAGGGAGAAGCAGGCTCCATGCACCGGGAGCCCGACGTGGGATTTGATCCCGGGTCTCCAGGATCGTGCCCTGGGCCAAAAGCAGGCGCTAAACCGCTGCGCCACCCAGGGATCCTGACAACACAGGTTTAAAGGCCAAATGGGATTGCATATGAGTAGCATGATGAAAAAATTAATATATAAAAATGCAACGGCTAGTGGATGCTTTTGCCTTTTAAGTATAGGGGACTGCATAATTTTTGGAGAAAATTATATGCTGTGTCATTCCATTTGCAGAGACTGGCTGGAGAACTAGAAAGTCAAATTAAACCTTCCCAAGTCCTTCTGCATTACTGAAGAGCTTGAACCCAGAGGAGGCAAATCCTGTGTGAGACTTTGCATTGGCAAGCAGAGCACTAAAGTTGTGGAGGGGTTGAAAGAGGTAAAACAATTGTGGGGGCCTGGAGTGAGTAAAAGAAATATTTAGGAGTCTACAGTGCTGCTAATATAACAGGAACACCCATCCCCAATCTTTAGTAGAGGCTGCTATACATCCAGATGCCTCGCCAGCTTGGTTTGAGGATGCTCCAAGAACAGAGTGATTTGTCTGGGCTGCCACGCAGCCTGAGTTTTGACAGAGCCGGAACTGAGCACTGAGAGTGCCCAGTAGAACTTAACCCTGGAAATTCATGAATCCTAGGGACGATACTGAAATTTCCAAAGCCTGTCAGAAAGCTTAAGCTGAATTCACTTCCATCTCAATGGGTAGGGAAACCTCAGATGCCATATAGGTTATATAGGGACAGTGCTGCTGTCCCAAAAGTTATTTATCCAAACTTCCAACTATCATTCATTTAGACCACTAATGTCTTTTCGTTCTTACCAATAAATAATGATAAACACCACAGCAGAGATTGCTAACTCGTCACTAAAATCCACATCCTCCTCCTCCTTCCTGGTCACGTAACTTGACTACACTTCTTAGCCTCCCTGCCAATTAGCTGTGGTCATGTGACAGAGCTATAGCCAACAAAACATGAGTGGAGGTGACATGCTATCTCTAGGCCAAGGCTTTCTTTTTTTTTAAGATATATTATTTATTTATTCATGAGAGACAGAGAGAGAGGAGCAGAGACACAGGCAGAGGGAGAAGAAGGCTCCCTGTGAGGAGCCTGATGTGGGACTCAATCACAGAACCTCGGGATCATGACCCAAGCCAAAGGCAGATGCTCCACCACTGAGCTACCCAGGTGCCCCTAGGCCAAGGCTCTTAATGTGTGCTTCATGCTTTGCCTTTCTCCTTCTACCCACTAGAAGCAAAAAATGACAAGGCCCTAGGGAACAATGGAGCCACGAGATGGAAGGAGGCTGGATCCCTGAATTACTTCATGGAAGGCAGCCTCCTGCCAGACTGGAATCCCACTCTCAACTATTTCATAAATGAGAATGTGCCATTCTACATTTTTTGGCTTATCTGGCACTGGATTTCTAGCCTATCCTAACTATGCAAACATCTTTAGCTATAAATGCTTGCATATCTATCTGATATTAGTTAGAATAGTCACGAATTCACGATCAAGTTTAGAACGTTTTATTTTTTTTTATTTATAAATTAATTTTTATTGGTGTTCAATTTACCAACATACAGAAAAACACCCAGTGCTCATCCTGTTAAGTGTCCCCCTCAGTGCCCGTCACCCATTCCCCCCCACCCCCCGCCCTCCTCCCCTTCTACCACCCCTAGTTCGTTTCCCAGAGTTAGGAAGGAGTCTTTATGTTTTGTCTCCCTTCCTGATATTTCCCACACATTTCTTCTCCCTTCCTTTATATTCCCTTTCACTATTATTTATATTCCCCAAATGAATGAGAACGTACACTGTTTGTCCTTCTCCGATTGACTTACTTCACTCAGCATAATACCCTCCAGTTCCATCCACGTTGAAGCAAATGGTGGGTATTTGTCGTTTCTAATGGCTGAGGAATATTCCATTGTATACATAAACCACATCTTCTTTATCCATTCATCTTTCGATGGACACCGAGGCTCCTTCCACAGTTTGGCTATTGTGGACATTGCTGCTAGAAACATCGGGGTGCAGGTGTCCCGGCGTTTCATTGCATCTGAATCTTTGGGGTAAATCCCCAACAGTGCAATTGCTGGGTCGTAGGGCAGGTCTATTTTTAACTCTTTGAGGAACCTCCACACAGTTTTCCAGAGTGTCTGCACCAGTTCACATTCCCACCAACAGTGTAAGAGGGTTCCCTTTTCTCCGCATCCTCTCCAACATTTGTGGTTTCCTGCCTTGTTAATTTTCCCCATTCTCACTGGTGTGAGGTGGTATCTCATTGTGGTTTTGATTTGTATTTCCCTGATGGCAAGTGATGCAGAGCATTTTCTCATGTGCATGTTGGCCATGTCCATGTCTTCCTCTGTGAGATTTCTCTTCATGTCTTTTGCCCATTTCATGATTGGATTGTTTGTTTCTTTGGTGTTGAGTTTAATAAGTTCTTTATAGATTTTGGAAACTAGCCCTTTATCTGATATGTCATTTGCAAATATCTTCTCCCATTCTGTAGGTTGTCTTTTAGTTTTGTTGATTGTATCGTTTGCTGTGCAAAAGCTTCTTATCTTGATGAAGTCCCAGTAGTTCATTTTTGCTTAATACAGGACTCTTTCGAAGCCTTGTAATAGAACGTTTTAAAATACTTGATGCAACACTGCCAGACTGAACCTAGAGTTTTGACTCTGATAATCATTTGAAGTCCTCCCAACCCCTATAACTATGTGAAACAATGTGTCAAATGGTTCTTCAACTCACTCCTTTACAAGGAAATAAAAAGCATTTGCTGAGAATGACTGGACTCTCCCTTTATACTAAGCATGCTACATATTCCGTTTATAACCTACGTTTAACCACAAAGAATAACATTTAATATTAGTTTTAATGCCTCCTCATTAGGAAACCACTTGGCACTCTTAATCTATATGACACATCTCCATCCTCTTGTGCCTACGCATTGTTCTTATCCAGCACTATCCTGTTGAGCCTGGAACGTCTGCCTCTAACTTTAAAACTTTTGATATTCAGCCACAATTTTTGTTTTTCAAAGTGATTTTTTAGAAGATTTTATTTATTTATGTTAGAGAGAAAGAGCATGAGTGATGGGGAGGAGGAGAGGGAGAGGGAAAATCCCAAGCAGACTCTGTGCTGAGCACTGAGCCTGATGTGGGGCTCAATCTCACAACCCTGAGATCATGACCTGAGCCAAAATCAAGAGATAAGCGCTTAACCGACTGAGCCACCGAGGTGCTCCTCAAAGTGATTTTTAAAGTACTTTTATGTATTGTCTGTAGGAACTGCATCTGAAAAAAATGATTTTGAGTGGCTTCTTAGCTCATTTGGGTAAGTAGGTTCTAAAATCAGCCATTAAAAGAAAAATCTGCATGTGTTCTGATCCGTGGAAATCTCACTGAATCATGTACAAATAAAAATGTATGACCTGACATATTCATTCCTGTACAGAATGAGTATGTAAAAAAGTACATATTGTGTGCAGTAATTTATGGCATATAATATGAACCTAAAGTATGGCGATACTTAAAGTATTGACAGTTAAAGGCTTAACGAAAATAGTCAAAATATTTAACGATAAAGGGTTAATTCAAGAACCTATGGTACATCGTGGTGCCCAGGGAGTTGTGTCATTCAGATCTTGAACACAGTCCTCTGTGGGGGGAGCAGAGTTGACCAGGAGCCTCCTCCTGCTCTCACCCCTTTTGATACACACGGGTGTTCATGTGGAGGCCATGCTTCCTACCTGCTGCCCATAACCACTGACTAAACATGGTGACGGTGCCAGAGCCACCAGTGTCTAGTGTTGGACCCGAATGGCCAAATGGGCAACCTCTGCCCAGGGACTGACTCCCCATCAGCCTGGGCAAGACCTTCTCAGAAGTACGCTGCTCTTCCTATCCAAACATTCCTTCCACTCTCCTTTCCCAGGTGTCAGATGTCCTGGCTCCCTCTCCCTTTGTCCTTCATCGGGATGTCTCCTGCTACCTTTCCTGTACAATCATTTGTACAGTCCTCTCTTGGCCTGACCTAACAGAATACTCATCCATCAAATATTAAGGCGATTTTCATATATTATACTTATATGAAATACACAAGGACAGAAAAAATAGGATGTGATGCCATCAAAAAACGCCAATATTCCAAATGTATATACAACATGATCCTGGTGTTGTTTTTATATTTAAAAAAGAAATAGAGCAATAAAATCTTTTACACATATACGTCACAACATTGAGAATGATTATTTCCAGTTGAATGGATTATGAATGGTTTGTTACTGCTTCTCTACCCTTTATTTTCCAGTGTTTTAATAATAAGCATTATTACCTTTATTACCAGACACAAAAATAAAGTGCATACACACACACACACACACACACACACACAGTGCCCATAAAGACCGGCAAGTCCCTCTGAGGTTGCACACCATCTGAACAGAGAGCAGTGGCTGGCCTCCTCTCTGGAGGCCGGAGCACAGGAGTCAGGCACAGCTAAGTACGCAAGAAATACAGATTATAATGTCACCACTGAACAGCTTCAAAAATATGGTTGGCTGATTCCAGATGTTCTGAAAATCCAAACCGCATTTAGGAACCTTGACGGAGCACCCAAAGAGAACAAAGCAGATGGAGTGCAAATCCTACTGAGCATTGCTTGCTTTAGCTTCATTATGTTTTCAAACAAATTTCTACCAAGTCAGTATTTAACCAAGCTACTTTTTTAAAGTGCTTATTCTGTAAGCAAGAAAGGTGTCTTCTCCTCTTGGAAGGACAGATAACTTTCCTC